>NC_056741.1:1866166209-1866291209 GCF_019279795.1 Protopterus annectens | reverse complement strand
TCCTGTTTCAGGATTGACCCAGAAAAGCAAAATTGTTGTTTCTGCAAAATGCCCAGTAAACCTCTTGGGCAGAGACCTTATGCAGCTATTTGGTATAGCAGTAGTTCCGACTATCCAGGGTATGGAAGCACAGCGACAAATTGATACCTTTGCAGTGCAAACGGAGGGCAAAATGTCTTATTGGTACAGCCAGGACTTGGTTACGACTGGTCCAGGGGCAGTGGCTGAAGAATTGATGAATGTAGCCATCAGCAAGTTCCCCTCCCTTGACATTGATAAACAGCATTTGTTGCACTGTACTCTGTATTATTGTAACACACCAGGACCAGATAAGGAATATGAGCAAGAATTGTTTGGAAATTGTGCAAACAGATTGATATTACGTAATCTGTACTGGGACACAGAAGGGAACAGTGTAGCCAGCTGTTCATTGCCCCAGGAGTTCTTTGCACTCTATAAATCTAATCGATTACCACATGTTAGCTTAACTAAGGACAAGAGTGTGAAATGGGTAGACTTAGGAGAAAAAGTCACGAGATGGGAAAAACAGACAAGAGTTAGAACTGTCAGAACAGGGAATACAAATGCAGAAGTTGAATTGGATATCTCAGACCCACCCAGCTGTACACTTGCAGTCTAGCAAGGACAGCTGATTAGCACTCCTATTGAAGGAGGAAGAGAATGCCTTACAGAACATACCAGAAACTCTCTGGTCAACAGGAAAATCAGATGTAGGACTTATTCGTACAGTGGGACCAGTTACTATAATGCCAAAGTCAGCATTTAGACCACAAAAAAGACAGTATCCCTTAAGAAAAGATGCAGAGGTAGGAATCAAACCTATTATAGCAGCTTTACTTAAGGAAGGGGTGCTGGTGGAATCTCCTGATTCACCATGTAACACACCTTTATTTCCTGTTAAGAAAGCGAATGGAGAGTGGCGTATGGTTCAAGATTTACAAGCTGTAAATGATGCAGTAATACCAAGGGCACCTACGGTGCCAGACCCACACACCCTGTTGAATGATTTAAAACCTCAACAGAAATATTTTTCTGTGGTGGATATCAGCAATACGTTCTTCTCAATACCAATACACCCTGACAGCCAGTATTGGTTTGCATTCACATTTCAGGGGAAAAAGTATACATATACGTGACTACCACAAGGGTACTGTGAAAGTCCAACAATATTCTCACAAGAAATGGCAAGCAACTTGGTGGGATTTACCCCACCAAGAGGTAGCCAGATTTTGCTTTATGTTGACGATATCCTGCTGGCGTCCCCCACCCAGCAAGACTGTAAAGAAGATACCATAGCGCTATTAAAATTTTTAGCCACTGAAGGACATAAAGTAAACAAATATAAACTGCAGCTTAAGTTAAATACCTAGGATATGTAATATCCAAGGAGGGTAGGACATTAGATGAGGACAGAAAAGTAGCGATTTTGCAAGCACCAAAACCCACTACCAAGAAGGAAATGATGTCCTTCCTGGGTACAATAAACTATGCCTTGGAATCTGCACCGTTGACTAACCTGATTTATAAAAAGCCTATGGCAGCACAGGATTTGTTACAATGGACACCAGAAGCGGAATCTGCTTTCTGTAAACTGAAACAGTTAATAGCGTCCTCATTAGTTTTGGGATTACCAAACTATCATAAATGTTTTTTCCAAACTGTAGATTGTAAGCAAGGTTATATGACATCAGTGTTAACACAGCAGCATGGGGACAAACAATGCCCCATTGCTTATTATTCATCACAACTGGACCCAGTGGCACGGTCTTTACCTCACTGTGTACAAGCAGTAGTTGCAGCTGCAATGGCAGTATAGGCTTTGGCCTCAGTAGTTTTGTTCCACCCTCTCACATTGAGAGTGCCACATGCAGTTGCAATTATTTTACTGCAAGAGAAGGTAGCATATCTTTCCCCTGCTAGGCATCTTTCCTGTATAACTATATTGTTGAGACAACCTCATATGACAATTGAACGATGTACAACTTTGAACCCTTCTACCTTGCTCCCAACCCCTGCAGATTGCACACCATATAGCTGCCTGCAGGTGATTGAGTAAAAGACACTGCCTAGAAAAGACCTTATGGATGTTCCCTTGGATGATGCCGAGGTGACATACTACGTGGATGGCTCATGCAAAAGGGGTCCTGCAGGACAGAACCTAGTAGGATATGCAGTAGTTTCTGATACTGAGATTATAGAAGCAAAATCTTTACCACACAATTTATCTGCACAGGCAGCTGAATTGATTGCCTTGACATGGGCATGTACCTTAGCAAAGGGTAAATGTGTGAACATTTTTACTGACAGCCAGTACGCTTTTTCTACTGTACATGTTTTTGCGCAACAGTGGAAAAATCGAGGAATGATAACATCTACTGGCAAACCAATCAATCATGCACGGTTTATTTTAGATCTTTTAGAATCTATTCAGTTACCTCAGAAAGTAGCTATTTGTAAATGCACAGCTCATACCAAACAACAGGACAGGATTTCAAAAGGTAATGCGAGAGCTGATACAGCTGCAAAGCAGGCAGCTTCAGAAGTATTTATTTTGAATGAGGAATTACAACCCTCTGAGATTTTAGACTTAGAAATGTTAAAGACAATGGAGACACACTACTATGCAAGTTGAAAAACAAAGATGGGTAAAATGAGGAGCAATTCTCGAAAAGGGGCTGTACATCTCTAAAGAAGGAAAACCGATATTGCCATCTAATTTGTTTAGATATGCAGCCTTGTTGAGCCATGGGCAGTGCCATGTCTCAACAGGGAGGATGGTACAGCTGGTGAACCAAGTGTTCACGATGTATGGATTTAAAAACTACTCTAAAAAATTTTGTTCGTTATGCCACGTTTGTAATAAACATCATGCACAAGGGGCATTAAAGCCCAAGCAAGGTAGTTTCCCTACACCACCGTATCCATTTCATACAATCTGTATGGATTTCATAGAGTTGAATACATGTGAAAATAAGAAGTATTGTCTTGTCATTGCAGATATGTTTTCCAGATGGGTGGAAGCCTTTCTGACTAAAAATCCAGATGCAGCAACTGTGGCCAAAGTCCTTGTTAAAGAAATCATCCCTAGATTCAGCATTCTGGAAAGGATCTACAGTGACAACGGCACATACTTCGTAAATCAGACCATACAACAGTTAAGTAGACATTTTGGTATTTCTCTAAAAAATCATTGTGCGTATCACCCTCAATCTGCAGGGCTAGTAGAGAGGCATAATGGGATTTTAAAGAATAAGCTAAGGAAGTTAATAGTAGAAACGCAGAGAAATTGGGTGTACTGTCTGCCCCTGGCACTGTTGAGCATGAGAACTGTTCCGAATGCAAAAGGATTGACTCCTTTTGAAAAATTATTTGGAAGGACTTATTATATACCTCAGTGGAAATCTCTCATGCCCGCAGACCAGGAAGCTGACAGTACACTAGCTGAGTACATGCGAAATTTGTTAAATTCTAAACATTTGTTGTAGTCAAATTCTGTTTCAGATAAAGAACAAACCAGACCGCCAGAAGTGGCAGTGTCCCCTGGAGTTTGGGTTTGGGTGAAGACAGTAAAGAGAAAGAATTGGGCATCACCAAAGTGGGAAGGTCCATATAAGGTTGCTTCTGTCGACACCCACTGCAGTCAAGATAGCAGAGCATGCCTCCTGGATCCACCTGATGCACTGAAAATTAGTCAAGAACTTTGAACTGGACAAAAATCTTGTCACATGCCAAGAGTAAAAATGATAGAGTACAGAAGAAATAGGAATGCAGAACAACCTTTTCCTTAGAAGTATTGCATAATCATCCTGTTAACTGCGCTAGTGACAATAATCTTTTTGTTGTGGCCTTTCCTTTTCCCAGCCACACAGACTGAACTGAATAAACGTGAAGCGTTACTTATCAACTGGCATCCAAACTTTAACACTTACCAGGCAATTAAATATGTGTATGCTGAGACTTTCAATGTTTTGAATTTCTGGATTTGCACAGCTTTGCCGACAGCATACGGGGGGTTATTAATGACTACAGTCCCCCTAGGGGTCAATGAGACCTGGGAGAATTTGATTTATGATACCTCAACCATTACATCACAAGATAAAATAGCATTGCACTTGTCTGTTCCACAAAAGGGAACTGTGTGTTTTTATAAAAATAATACTGTTCAGGTGGGTTGGAGCAACTGCAATGTAACTGTTCCTTATAGTTGTTACACTAAAGGTAACAATGTAGATCTTTATTGTAATACGCTCAGCTAATAAGTTACAGATTGCCAACAATATATCTAATAACAAAGCAGGAGATTCTCTCTTTTCCAATGTTGTTGGTAAAATCTGGAATAAGCTTCCAAATACACTCACTTCTCTCTCATCTACACAACTCTTTAAGAAATACCTCAAACATTACCTAAAAAGACAATGGCTTTGTCCCTGCTCAAAGCCTGATTGAAAAATACTCTTCACTTTTTCTCCTCCCCTCCTCTCATGCTTTATAACAAATACCCCACCTTGAGAGTCATTGACTATCAACTACTAACCCCTTCTTACCTGCATTATTGTCCTTCCTAGTCTCTATTTTTCTTTTTCTTACTTATTGTTTTTTATTTTTTCTCTCAAATGAATGTTGATGCTTAATTACTATGTTTAACTGTTGCCTGATTGTATTTGTAACCCCTCTATTGAATTAAGACATGTTTATCTCCAAAATCTACTCTAATGTCTCTGTACAGTATTCACAAAATTTACTTTCTTTACATATTATGCTGTATAATTTAAGCTAGTCATTTTTTTCTAAGTTTTTAATGCCTTAATGTATTTGTGCATGGAGCTTTTCTCCCCGGGCCTCTGCTGAAAATGGATATGTATCCAGCTAGACTAGCCCGGTCAACAAATATAAAATAAAATAAAAAATAAATAAATAAAATAAATAAATACAAATTATGATTCATTTCTTGGATTGATACATAAAACACTTGATGAAGTAAAACATAATTCTGTTCTTTATAAACAACTGTCTATGATAGATAAAAAAATGTTTCATGCAGGGCGAGTGTATATTCATAGCAAAGTTACTACTAAAGTAGAGGATTGTTACTTTGTGTGTGGCAGAAAGGCATACAAATGGTTACCTGAGAAATGGTCCGGCAGTTGTTTTTTGGGTTACCTGGTTCCGGCCATACAACACACTGCAGTTTTGCCTCGAGGAAAAATTTGAAATGTCCGAGAGATCATCAAGAAACCTGTAAATCCAGTGGGACAAATTGATGCACGTTGGAAAGACCATCATTCCATAGGCAAAGGACTGACACATATGGACTTGAGTGATAGCGTTATATCGTGGGCAGGCATATGGAGCAGTGAAATCGATTTGGGAGCTGAGAAAACTGTCAAAACATCTCGAAGTAATGAGTAATGCAACTTTTTCTGCTCTCGAATTGGTGACTGATGAACTGAATGCTATGAGAACTGTAGTGCTTCAGAACCGCATGGCTCTCGACTTCACCCTATCGGCAAGAGGTGGTACTTGTGCTTTAATCCAAAAAGAATGCTGTTCGTATATTCCTGACCATAAACACGAGATAGACAATCATCTTGAGGTAATTCAGCAAGTGTCAGCCATGACCAAACCAGGCCCAAACCCACTGACGGACTTCTTCCAGAAATGGTTTGGGGGGTGGGGTACCATCCTAATGAACATCCTGATTGCCATTTGTGTAGGAATGCTCCTACTGGGAGTATGTGTTTGTTGTGGCATCCCCTGCATGAAAAGGCTGATTAAAGACCTTATAGACCTATCAGTCTCTGAAACCTTATATCAAAGTACTGAGTTTGAATAACTATTAAAAGATTGAAAATGCTTTCATAAGTTTAAACTGAATGACTCTCTTAACTGCAAATCCTAAGTGGAAGAGGTTAGGAGATGAAAACAAACTGTTTATGCTTATTTTGAAAGTAGAATAAAAGTACTAAAAGGGGGGAAATGTCAGTAAAATATGTATTAATGTGTGTATTAGTAATATGCTTAGTGCATTTAGAGCTTGAAAAGGGTTAACACATTTATTCTATTTCATACTGCATAAATCTTTACAAACTGCCGATGCTTTTCTGACCTTGTGTTGTTAGCTAAAATCTTGCCTGTGCCTTGGAAATTTACTGAGAAGCAGATGATTTCTGCTTATGTCAGGAAAATAATGAATAGAACAATATTACTTGTATGAAGCTTAGACAAGATGTTCCATTTTGTGCTGTGAGAAAATACACAGCTGTAGAAGCTATAGATAATTAGGACAAAGCCTGTTTGAAAATATGAACTGCAATCAGCATTTGCTTGTATCTGAATTAGAAGAGTACCTTGAAATGTAACACTGTACAATAGAAGCTTATAAACGAAGTAGAGGCCACCAAGGCCAGGTTGTTTTTCTCAAGAGTTTCTCACAAATCTAGTCATGTCAGTAGAAAATCTGAATAACATCTGCTGTAGAACAATACTGAAAGTTGTGTTTGATTATGTCAGCCATAGAAGGCCATGTCTTGTAAAGTAGTATAAGAATGAGCATACTTCCTGTTAGTAGTTAGACAAGTCCGTGTATTTGCATATTTTTGTCTCCTGGCGGCAAGTAAATAAATATACCTTAACTGAACCTTACGTGTATTAGTCTTTGAAGTTTCTTCCTTTGACATACATATATATATATATATATATATATATATATATATATATGGGATTCGTCAATATGTTCTAAGTTTCACTACTCTGAACCCCACTTTACCGAGTCCACTTATTTGAAGTAGTGAAACTTCGAACATTGACTTCGGCAGTCACACTACAGCGCAGAATGGGAATATTCCCTTTTCCCCACTGTAGTGTGATCTTGGAGTTGGTATATTTAAGTAGGGGGGGTGGGGGGACACAGCCTCCCATGGGGGGTGCATGGGGGCTTGCTCCCCCTACAAAAACATGTTTTAGTGTTTTTTTTTTTTTGAGTAGCCCAGGGAACCAAACTTCAGCGAAAGTGCACTTTCATTTAAGTGGACTTTTGCTGAAGTGTACAGTCTACTGTTCTATTTCGAAGAAGTATATTTTCGATGTAGAGCAGTAGACCCATATATATATATATATATATATATATATATATATATATATATATATATATATATGTGTGTGTGTGTGTATGCAAATATATATATATATATATATATATATATATATATATATATATATATATATATAAAGAGTACTACGGACATGCATTTTTCCCTTTTCTTAAATGACTGTAGTGAATGATATGTTTGTAAAACCATTACAACCTCCTACCCCTCAGATGGTGTAGAGGTACATTGCTGTGATTGTAGCACACAGGGTCCTGTGTTCAAGACATGGTAGTGATGATGTTTTTTCATTAATATTAAATGATCATAATGCATGATATGTTTGTAAAAACATTACAAGTTTTCACAGCTCAGATGGTGTAGTGACACCTTGCTGTGATTGTAGTGCACAGCATCCTGGGTTTTGTAGGGCTGATTGTTTTGTTGCTGGGCAGAACAAGGGCTGATGGAGACAGAGAAATTAAAGTACTTTTGAGCAGTTCTAAGTGGATTTGTGCAGTTTTGTGCAAAGCTAAACAATGCTAACAGACAGTTAATGCTGAGCACTGCTTAACAGTGTACAAATCTCCTTAGCTGAGCAAACTGATGCTTAGAATTTATGTCTAAGCAATGCTTAAATTGGCTAAGCATAGCTGAGCGCTGTTTTACATTGCTCAGTTTTCATTAAAAAATATCAGAATTGTAGATTAATTCATCATTACTAACATATTATTAACTGTATATGATTTACTTTACATGACATCCCTCTATGTGCTTTCTTTACATTACCTTGGGGTGTGACTATACTGTATGGATCACTTGTGTATACATGGGTGATTTCACATGTTATATGCATTCACACTTCCATTTTTGGCCAGCTACACTACCCTGGGTAACAAATATCAATAACTACATAATTTAACATAAAAACATTATATTTAACAATGCTTTCCCATGTAAAAATAATGTGACTGTCTTGGTACTCGAACCATGAATGCTTGCATGCAAAGCCAGAACTCTAACCACTACACTATCTCATTATTAAGGATATTAGCTATACATTTTTATTTAGCTCCTATGAGATGTTTAAGCAATGCTGAGCAGAGGGCCATAATGTGCAAACCCGCTCAGCTATACTTAAACTTAACTTAGAACGAAAAAAAAAGCACTTCTGGTGTATTTAGTAAAGCATATTTGGTAATGTACTACCTGTCATTCTATCAACTAAGTCTGTATGGGGCATATCAGGGTTGAAGTCACTACATAATAGCATACATTTGAGTTTCAGACTTCTGATCCTTCACTACATAATATTATATTAATACAAACCCTGCTCCTCTACCAACTTTCTAAGTTTGTAACAGCAATATTTATGATATGTCCCTACTTGTCCCACCATCATTCTAGGCTTTGGCAAGTTTTTTGCTCTGAGCGGTTGGACATGTTAAAGGTGCTATATAGCACTTTCCCATTGCAGGGGGTGTTGCTTCCTATCTAAATATCTGCTTTCAGTGTCTGTGGACAATGACATCACTTAGAAAGTACCGTATAACACTTTGACAATGCAGGCGGTGTGTGACAGTACATAAATTGCTTGATATGCTTATGAGTGTGGAGTCATCTGCATCTTGTATTAAGGTGGCCTAGATGTGTAGAGGGTGTTGGTGAGAATGCTAAAGAGGAGAGGACCAAGGATAGTGTCTTCTGGTACACTGTTGGTGACTGGAAGGTATGGAAAGAATGTGGAGATCCATTTCACTAATACCTACTGGACAAGTAGCTTTTGAACCATAGAAGTTCTGGCTGAGGCAGCCTAATGACATCTGGAGTGAAAGTTTTCTGTGACAAATTGCATCAAAGGCTTTAGGCAAGGCTTGAAATAAGACAGAGACTAGTTTGCTGTTATCTCTAGCTTAATTGACAGTATCTATAAAGGTTAGAGGTGCAGTGTTATTACTATGGGATGGACAGAAGCAATGTTGTGTGGGGGACAGGAGATCTTCCTACAGGAGTTAGTTTAGGAATTGTTTTTGAATACATTTTTCAAGTATTTTGTAGAGGGAGGGGATAAGTTTGCCACAGACATAAAGTTAGTGATGTCTGTTGAATTTCCTCCTTTTCGTAGAGGGATAATTTGTGATTTTTTTCCAGAGAGAGGGGATGTGGGACTAATCTACTTATAAGGATTTAGACAGGATAGGCAATTATATTGACTGCTATTTTAAGGTACTTGCCTGGTAGATCAAAATCTGAAGTAGAGCATGGTTTGAGTTTCTTTAAGAGTTGATTTTTTTTACAGGATGTACTTGTTATCAACAAGAAGACTGGTTATATACATAAGCTTTGAACTGCATTCCATTTATCTAGAAATCATAAAAGTAGGCAGCCATATGCCAAGCAGATCTGCAACACACGTATAACCTGTCACAATAAATTTGATACCAAATAACTTTAAACATGCAGTGATAATACCACCTGCTAAGGTCCCTTCACCATCAGATATAAATAATGTTCACCCTAATGCCTGAAAAATTACCTTTATAC
Source organism: Protopterus annectens (assembly GCF_019279795.1). NCBI lineage: Eukaryota > Metazoa > Chordata > Ceratodontiformes > Protopteridae > Protopterus > Protopterus annectens. The sequence continues at coordinate 1,866,281,559 of NC_056741.1, read as the reverse complement.
AGATTTTAGAATACATAATAAAATGTAATATTTAACTGACAGTCAGCTTAACTTCTCTGCCACATATGACAGTACTACAGCCATATACAGTCATATGCACACTATCACGGAAGAAAGATTGCCTACTGGACCAATATTTCTAAATTTTAAAAAGATCATGTGAAATGGTTAATCATTCCCTCTTACTACAAAAAGTAAACAACTGTAGGTTTTCCACTCAGGTTAATTGATGGTTCCAGTATAACCTCTAAAGCTCTTGGTCCCAATACTCAATAAGAAACTGGGTAAACCAGAAAACAAGAGCCTCAAGGATCAGTAGTTGGCACATGGTTTTCCTAAGGATCTATCATAGATTAATTGTCTGCTTTAGACAGAGGATATAGCTGTCATATAATGCTTGCTAAATCCTGCTGTGAAATTTCCCTATAATATGGATCTGGTCAATTGCATGCAGAATAACCAAGGAAAACCTAAGAGGCTTAGAAAATCAAGAAACCCTGCAGTCAAAGACCTAACAGGCACTCTTCTTCACTGCACTACATAACAAATGTATTTAGGTGATATATTGTCTCAGAGTCTATCCTTCAGAGATTACATTGAAAATACATAATAGCAAAGTTTTCGGCCAACCACTCTCTTATACAATTTCTAAACTACTTAGTGAAGAGGCTACATGTACTATTACAATTAATGTAATTCTTCCTAGGATTGAATGTGTACTCCCCATTATAGCCCTCCTATATTCACACAATACTGAGCGTATTCAGGCCATGGAAAAGGAAATTCTTAGATTTATTTTACTGGCCAACAGTAGAGATCATAACTATCCTACCTGAACTCATTAATACCTGGAGTGATGATCATGTTCTATTTTTAATCATTCAACCAACACTAATTGTGTGGCTGCATTCTTCCAATCAAGCTTATAGCACTTGAAATTATTGAGTCCTCACTATTAACATGGCTTCATCAGGGTAACAATATAACAGATCTCATCCTTTTACACACCTTGCCAAATCACATGATTTCATACACATGAACAATTAAAATTTCACATTTAAAAATATATACATTCAAATTTAAATACAAATACAAAAATTCCATATATATATATATATATATATATATATATATGCCTATGTATATATATATATATATATATATATATATACATATATATATATATATATATATATATATATATATATATATATATATCTATACTAAAATAATTTCAGAAACTTCATATATTAGACCATGAAACAGTTTAAAAAAAAATATATATATATATATACCTGGACAAACATATTTAAAGAAAAATGCCCCTTTAAAACTTTTCTTTAATATGTCTCTTTGATGCTAATAATATATTTTATATTGATCAACTTGTTTAGTCCTGGATACTTATCAGCTTGAAGCCTTAACTGACATGTTTTTGATCTCTAATAAATTCCTAAAATCACCTCCCCTTATATAATTAATCATATGAACAATAACTGGAAAATAAAATTGTTTAAATACTTTTCCATCATTAATATGCCTAGGTAATACATTATTCATATAATTTTATAGCATACAATCTGATTGATTCATTTAGAGAATTTTCATGCTTCATAAAAACATAAACAAGTGGAACATGTGGCAAAATGTATAACACCTGTAGAATTAAATGTATAATGATATAATAGAGAAATTGTCTGTTCATAATGTATTATATCAACATAAGGCCTTTCATTAACAAAATTATGTATACTACACATTCCTTTACACTTATTCATCATTAATGGTTCTTTTATATTTATATTATTTCTAAACAGCAACACTTTTGAATTCATATACATATTCCTTCAATAAATGCATTCTGGTTTACTTCCTATAACTGATATCATATCTTCTAATTATCTACAATTATATCTCTAATGTTTTTATTACCCAAAGACACATCCAAACAAAAATCCAATTCTTATTTTGCCTATTATTATTCTATACTATTTTTTATTATTAAACCTTTTCTTAAAATGGGTGCAAACTATATTTCACATTTATAAATGATTTCTTGTGCTACTTCTAAATTTTTTGTCATAACCTCTTTATTTTGTAATTGTACAATAAAATCTAATTTTCCAAAATCTGTCCATCTGTAGTTATTCTTGAAAATGTATTAATTTGCACTGTTGTTATATTTTCTTTACAAAATAAGGGTGATGGCTATTGAAATGTAAATAACTATTCACCAAAATTGTGAAAGACACCCATAGCAACAATAGTCACAATAGCAACAAAAAGTGGCCACTCTAATGTAGAAGAAGTCAAATTATGTGCACACAGATGCATAAGAAATACTCTTCCAGGCATTATTTGTCCTAAGACTTAAAATATGAAAATATACTACACAAAATTAAAACATTGAATGAATGCAGATACATATTAAATTACAAATAAAACATACATATTTCTCATCACAAAACCTCCTTTTTTATTACATCTTCTAACAATACAACTGTCCAACCTGACACCCACACAAAACTCCTAGGGGTCATTATCAATGACAAACTCAAGTTCAACCTATACATACTCCAATGTATAAAAAAACAAACCAGAAACTAGGTCTGCTATATCAGAACAAAAAATTCCTAACCCCGGAATCTAGACTTACCCTGGGCCAGGCACTCATCCTCCCCTCCCTCTTATACGCTGCCCCAGTTCTTACCAATATCCAGGCCTCCACTCTAAACAAACTCCAACAGACTTACCATAAAATAGCCAGATTCATTACTAACTCCCCATACAACTCACACCATTGCATTTCTTTAAACGCTCTTCAATAGCTTGAACTTCCTCAATTTTTGCTATCTTATCAATTGCATATGCTACACTCTATTCTTTATAAACCCTCCTTCTTTCCATCTCTATCTTCCTTAGTCTCCATCTACATGCCATCCCGGACCCACCATACTTTTAACCAACAATTACTTGATATCTACCACCCAAAAAGGTCAGTAGGCAAACTACTCTACAAACACTCCCTTGCCCATGCTTGGAACAAACTTCCCCTTGACTTACGTTCAATCTCCCACACCTCACACTTTAAAAATGAACTGAAAGCTTATTTTCTCAATTCCAGAACCTGCCCTTGCCATGACCCTACCTAGTCTTCCTTCCCTTTATGTACCCTCAAAAGGACCATACTTAGTACCTCATTACACCTCTCTCTCCAATGTGTCTACTATGTATTTGCATAATTTTATACAAACAAAAAATGTTTATTGTTGACCTATTGAACTATATCAATGTAAAATTGTTACTTAGCTTCTTTTTAATGCAACTTTAACTTTATGCATGTAACCCAACATATGTGAATCGTTTTGCTAAAACTGCTATTATATCAATATTGTTTAAAAGTGTACTTGTTTTAAAATGTACTACTGGAGCTTTTCTCCTCGGGTCTCCACTGAAAATGGGCCACAAGCCCAATTGGACAAACCCAGCTAACAAATGTCAATAAATAAATAAATAAAATACATAAACATTACCAAAGAACCCCCAATTAAATAAAGCAACACATATAATATCAGCCACACTAACTTAAGAAACAAATGGGTGAACATTACAAAATACATTTCTAATTTTCACTTCTTGTTAGTTGTCACCAAAATTATTACCTTTCTGAATACTTTAAGGGTACAACAAGAATATTCTCTGATAATTCAGCTTACAAAATGATATGAGAGGAGCATTCCTGCTTGAATAAATGTGTTATTTTCAGTTCTTGGGATGCTCTTGTAAATATTTTGAGGCTGTGTTATATGGAAAACAGTATACATGTTGTGCACCATGCTACTTATATACAGGTCTCTACATCTTGACTCATTCACCTGGCAAAATACAGATGAGGTAGTTTGTAATGTTATCACTTGTTTATTAGCAGGACTGTGTAATAGCACACAACAGTTTAACAAGTGTCCCTTAAGGGAACATTTCAGATCAAAATTCAAACAGCAAAAAAAATAAATAAAAATACTTTGCACATCTACCATTTAAAAAAAAAACAGGTAGAGAAACTATTTTATAAGTTCATATGCTCACAGGACCATGAATAGCCTTGCCACAATATTCCAAATTGTAGGTACCCATTAACATTTATACCTAGTTTCAACTCTTTTCAAAGAGGGTTTGAAGGGCCAGAACCAGGGTATATTTTTGATTTTTTAGCCATTCATCCAAGTTATACTTAAAGAGGGTCAGTGAGTTATTTTGCTTTATATCAAAAGAAAATCTATTTCATAAAAGAGGGATTCTCTGAAAGATATATATCTATTTTGCCAGCAGGTCCTATTTATGTTTTTGTGGAAGTTAAGATCTCTTGAGCAGTTGTTGAGCGTGTTATTAGTTTTGTGCATAAGAAGTCATATAGGACTGGATGCTGCAAGGCTCTGTAAGCTAGATTGATGCCACCTCTCAAGAGTCTCTAGAAAACAGAGAAGAGAGAGAGTGTCAGCACCTTAAGGCAGTCTGGGAAGTCAATACTGTGGTCTCTCATGCTGTGTCATATGCTTAGAGAGGTATATACCAAAGAGGACATTACAGTCTATTATGGGCCATGATAAGGAAGAAGTAGAGAGGAATGATAACTTCCTTAGATCTGAAAGCAATACTTCCAGAGATTTGGCTGGCATGGTAAAAAGATTCCCTAACAGTAGTGGATACCTGGTGATCAAAGTATAGTTCATTGTCAACAAAAGTTCCCAGGTCCCTAATGGCTGAGTCATATTTCAAAAGGGTTTTTACCTAAGTGGTTGCTATGTGGGTGCCCAGTTTTGCCTAAGGATACAGTGCTGAATTTCTTGGCATTTAGTTTTAGGTCATGTTGCAGGCATCAGTCAATGGAGCCTACAGAAGAATAACAAATCAAAGTTTGCAGACTGCAAACTTGGTCAGTCATATACCCTTGACATCAGATAAATTGTCCTAGAACTGATCCCTGGGGGGACATTGTTGGTAATTACTCTTTTTGAAGAAGCATGCCTCCCATAATAATAAATTGGGGTCTGTTAGTTAGGCAGTTTGTGATCCAGTGGGTAACATGGGAATTTGCAACTAGTTTTATTAGCTTGTTGATATTGCCAGAATATGAAATGGTTTCAAAGGCCTTGGCCAGGTTCTGGCAGGCAGTGTGAGCCGATTTCCTGAGTGTGCTGCATCAGTGACATGTTCAAAGAAGCCCACTAATTTCAGGAGGAAGGATTTAAATTTAATAAACCCAAATTGGCTTAAGTCCATAGCTTGTAAATTGCTTATGTCCTTATTAATAAGTTCTATAATGAAATTGCTTTGCAGATAAGGCTGGTGAGACTTACAGGTCATTAGTATGCTGGATCAGCAGTGGATCCCTACTTGTGAAATGGGATGACTACCACCATTTTCCATTCATCTGGCATGAACCCAGTGGAAAGGCTAAAATTGAATATGCTTAGTCATTAGTTTTCTAAACAGCGTCTGGTACTGACAAAATGACAGCTTAGTACATTGTCAAGAACCAATAAGCAAGTGATTTTGGCCTTGGACAGAGCATTTCGGTCCTACTTGGATGTGATCAGAGAGTGTGCTGTGAGTGAACCAATATGTTAGGGAAAGTTAGGGGCAATAGGGGAGTAAAATTAGAGCTGAATTTATCCACCAGTATGTTGGCTGTGTCCTCAAGGGACAAGTAAGTGTTGTTGTTCTGTATTAGCTCTGATCATTGTTGGGCATTACTTCTATAGTTTCTGACATAACTGAAGAAGGATTTGTGGTTGCTCTTAATTGAGGCAGCAGTTCTCAATTTGCAATTACTTTTGGAGGATTTGACTTTCTTTCTGAGTTCTTTGTTGATCTTTTTGAGTTCAGCTTTAATTGACATGGTATTAAGTTTGGTTTTATGGGCTATGAGTTTCTTCCGTTTATTGTTTAGCTTATTTATACTAGGGTTCCATCATAGGTATGATCCCACATTTGGCATTATATTTGTGTCTTATGTGGACAGATGCCTTGATGCAAGATTTGAGATGGGAATAGAAATTATATCATCATTAAAGTGAGAAGGGTACTTACATTTCATAGCTGTATAACATTTGCCTTAGATCAGACTTTAAAGACAGAGGGGTTTTGTGGTAATTCAGGTTTTATACTCATAATGAGTTATACTGAACAGTGGTCAGATTTGAACACGGATATGGTAAGTGTAGGTGTTGAGCATTAGGGTGGTAATATTAGTGAGAACCAGGTCTAAAATTTTTGAACCTCTAGTCGGGACTTGAACAAGGAGTCTTAGTAGATATTTATTTGAGGTGGTGTAGGTTTCCCAGTTAATTGAGGTGTAATTTAAGTATCCTAATAGAATAGTATTAGGCTTAACAGGGATGGTTAACAATTTGTTTGGATATGCTTCATGAGCAAGCAGATAACATGGAGGGGGTATTGTAGCTAGGCTAGGATATGATATGGTGTATTGCAAACAATACAAAATATATAATTATCATGCATAAACTAGGTACAGATATTACTACATGCCCAGGGACTGCATCCCCCTTTGGGTTCATGCTTTTGCATCACAATACTCCTGAATGTAGTGATATCTGTTACACTTCTCATACCTTATAAGTTCAACCAACTGGAAATGAAGGTGTTGAAGGGCAGTAGATCAGCTGGGAGAAGTGGAATGGGCAAACAGTCTAAGATTAAAATTGAGAGACAGCCTTTTGAAAGGTACATGTGGGTGTTTGCCCAAGAGAAGGAAGGCAAGGCTTGGGAAAATGTTAAAGCAGCTGAGGATGGAACACAAGGCAGTAGTCAGAAATAAGAATAAAGAATTCAGAGAGTAGAAATAAGTCAGAGGGGAAGAAGAGAAGAAAACCTCTTTCAATATTATAAGGGAAGCATCTGAATGGTTGGAGAATGCCATGGTTGGACTGGACAGGAAACTAGGCAAAGGAATAAAGTGAGTAGAGAGAGAATTTTTCAGGTACACTCCAGAGGAAGAAGGGGAGGGTCACACCAACCTCTATAATCTTGTCAAGGAAGGAAGGGATGTTAGGGACAAGAAGGACACTGATGAAGTACTAAACAGGTCCCTCATCTTAATACTCAAAAAAGAGAAAAGGGGAAGGATACTATGCTAAAAGGAGAAAAAGACAGCAGGAGGTGATAAGTGGGCAAGTGGGCCAGTATGGATGGAGAAGAGAAAATGAAATAGCTTATATAAGGCCAGTAACAAGACATGAGTAGGATGCCAATCTGAGTGTTCTAAAGCCTAAAATGTACCTTAGGAGAACTGCTCTCATAAATCTTTCTAAGATCTCTGCTGAATGCAGTTACAAGATGACTGAAAAACAGCTTCACTGGCCTCCTTGTTTAAGGAAGATAACATTGTTACTTCAAGCAGCTAAGAGAGAGAATACTTGAAAAGACAGATATCTTGAAAGATCATATCCATAATTATAATCAAACAATAACTAAGGTTTACTTTTCCTTGGACAATGCAGTTAGAGACATGATAAAACACTAACATGATTAACAATAACACTTTACCTATCACTGTCCTCAGCGGTGAGAGTGAAGTCTAGAACACATTGGTACTTCTTTTCCCCACAGGAATATTTCAGTACAGCCTGTGTTTCTTCCGTATCACTGTTCTCCTTAAATAAAAATAAGGAATTAATACAATTATTCTGACAATTAAGCAAGAGTTCAGCAGAAATTAAGATTTATTTTACTAGATAACTGATATTCATTTTATTACTACGAATTACAATTTGTACATTATGTTTTTTTTACGTAATGATGCCATTAGGTTTATAAATATTTTCAGATGTACATATTTCTTGTATATGGTTCCTGTACCTTCTGGTACTCAGGAATTTGAATTTCCATACCTGCTGATGAGAGAATGCAGAGGTTTTTGTACCTGCTTGCTACACAAGAGGAAAATGTTAGCAACCATAAAAAATGTAATATATTCAGGAGGTGAGCTAAAACAATGTATCAAGTTATGCTACATTGAAATATGATTAAATGCAATGCATTCTTCAAACGTAGGATTTGTTGAAGAAGCTAGATGAAGACAAATAACTATCCTACTTTTCTGGCCTAATGCTCTGAGATATGTGCCTAAGGGTAGAGTTCAGAAAATCAGTGTGTAGGTCTACAGTTCATAACTCATATTTAGTGAATCTGCTAATCATAGATCTGGCACTCAGTAACCCTGATACTCAGTGTGAAAGTGAGTGACAGTGATGTAATGGTTTTATGCTGGAAGCTACAGAGACAGGTCTTGTAAACAAAGAAAGATTCACAGCTATTTTCCATACTACAGTCCAATTATAGTACAGATAGCATTTCAACTGCAATCATACCTCCCTCGTGTACCTGCTACAGGGAACATCATTTGGTTAAAAAGTTCATGTTTCTCAGTAAAGTTCCTCTCAATGTTCCATTGAACTCTGTGTCACACATTTCAGTGTTAAAATTTTTAAGTGAAATCCATGGCAAGAAATGAATCATATTAATTCATTATAAAAGATATTTATAATAAGTAACCAAAGTAGCATTTTTTCCTCATCCTTCCTAGTTGAAGGTGTTAGTAAGCCATTAGTATGTGTTCCACATTTTGCCCATTTGTTCCACATTATGAAGGCTAGTGTTCCTCATTTTGGAGATGGAAGGTTGAGAGCTATGACTGCAATAGAGACAAATGTCTGATTCAGATACAGTATTTCACACTGGCAGGTACATCATCAGTGCACTGCAACGTGAAATAAATGATGGACTGAGCATTTCAATGTCACACAGGTCATCACAGAAAAAGAAACTTCATGCTGAGGTGAGGCTGCAGGTACGGTACACAGAAAGGTGGCATTCAGTATAGTATAGTATAGCAGTAACTATTGCAAGAGGTGCTCAATGTCTACAGGGTGACTATTGTCACAGTCTGTGTGTTCATGTGTTTCACAGTATAGGAAGTTGTACTATTTATAGGGTGCACAGTGTCACAGGCTGTATGCACATGTGTTATATAGTGTGGGATGCACTTGTGGAGGGGGATCACCTATGTGTTAAACAATAGTGCGCACATTCTTGTAGGAAATAGAACACACACTGCCTTGAGGATACTGAGTATGCAAATCAGGTCAGTAGTGTGAACCCTATACTCCTGTGGTGGCTATAAACACAGCCATTTGAGAACAATCTGAATGGCCTTCCATGCAGGGTATGGTTATCCACAGTGTGGTACAGTGCTGTAATTATTACAACACTATAATGAGTAATGAAATAAAAAAGTAAATGAAGCACATTCATTACTCATTTCTGCATACTACTGCTTATTTATATCACTGACATATTCATGTCTTGAAAGCTGGCTTCTCGTCTGAACTATTACTTAGTCCTCTTTAATTCTAGAATAGCCAGCAAAATAGACCTGTAATTAAACCATTTTTGTATAATTACTCTTTCTCATTATTAATTGCAGTTTTATTTTAATTCAGTTTTTCATTTAATTTATACATGTGTTAACCAGGTAAACGCTCTGTTTCTCAGACCCTTTTGGAGCTATAAGCTTTAACTACTCCAATATACTATAAGGCAGAGAGATTAAAAAAAAGAAGCAAAAAAGAAACATAGATGTGTGAGGTATTTTACATTTTTGAAAACTGCAACAAACTTACTGATGTCTAATAGGCAAAAGCCAAACTGGATGTGTATCCAAATCTGTAACAGCTTTAAAAGCTGTAATGCACTACATGTTGCCACACGCCAAAAAGAAGAATGGCAGCCTGAAAAGTACTACAGCTTTTAAAACTGTTTGAGCTTCTTGCCACTGTTCAGTGATAGCTGCTTTTTACGCTCTAATGCAAAACTAGAACTTAATTCATTAACACTCAGACTGAGTTGAATTTCACACTTCTTGAATTCTACAGATGGCTGGACAGCTTTCACCTGATCCAAATTCCTGAGAATGCAGTTTTACAGCCTATAACTTGTAATCAAAACTTCTACAATAAGAATGGTTAACATCTTTACCTTATTACAAGGTACAGGGCTTGAGTCTGACCTTGAGTTATTGGATAGGCTTAAAATGGCCCTTCAGGGCAGTTAGTGTAGTATGCACCTGTGAACTATGAATTGTATATATCCTGATAACTGTACCAGTTAAAAAGAAAGATAAAATACAAAAGTTCTGCACATACTCTTCTTTACAATGATGATAGTACTATATCAGCTAGACATATTTGTTTATTTATTTAACATTTGTTGAGCAGGAATGTCCGAATGAGCCCATCAGCAGAGGCTGGGGAAGAAAAGCCCCAAAAGACTGCAAACATAGTTTACAAAAGTTAACAGTTTATGATAAACATTACAGAAAAAATGAAAATATATTAAGAAATACACTAGGTTAACAAGTAAGAAATACAAATTATGTTGTCAATTTGCATATATAACAGCTGTTGAGAGAAGCAAAACAAACTATTTACAGTATATATAAGTTCATAAGTATATATATATATATATATATATATATATATATATATATATATATATATATATATATATATATATATAGTAGGAGGAGATGGTAGAGGCATGGAACTAAGAGTCTAGGCATGTTCAACAGGAGGAAATGTACAGTTATGTGAGAGGAAGTAAGGGGGATATAGGAAAGGGAGAGCAATAGGGAGAGGATGAGAAAGTGGTGAAGTGTAATATAGAGCAGTTTGGGGTAAGAGGTGAAAAGAGCAGCAATGATGTATATGTTAGAGGGATCCGAGAGAGAGATGGATAAAGTGGTGTTTTTAAACGAGGAATTTCAAGGAAGGGTTTTGCAAAGACATGTTCAGGTGTTAAGAAGGTGTTCTTTGGGAACTTTTTGGAATACTTGTGTTTGAAGTATTTTACAGAAGGCCAGGGGAATTTTGTTCCAGGAGATGGCAGGAGAGTAGCTATACAAGTTTTTACCTAATGATTTTTTGGGTTTGCATATGTCTAGGTGACGTTAGTCTGAGCTCCTAAAATTTCTAGCTGGTCTATACAGACATATGATCAAGGAGATGCCAGGGCAGGCAGAGGTTTTATTAAGAATAGTATGAATGACAGGTAGTTGAGAGGACAGCAGCTGGTGAGGGAACTGTAACCAATTTAAAGCCTTGAGACAATTGCAGTGATGGAAGCGAGTGGTTTGGTTTGCTGCAAATCAGGCTACTTTGTTGTAGGTGGTTTTGAGTTTAGCTAGTAGACTAGTCTGCAAGTTGGTTAGGATTTGTGAGCCATAGAGGAGTCTAGGTAAAAGGTAAATATAGGCTAAATAGATACGAGAGTCCTTTGTGAGGAATGTTTTGTTCCTGTAGAGTAGACCAAGTTTTTGGTATTTTTTTCTTTATACAGTGGTGGCCATGTCGGTCAAATTTTAGTTGATGATCTATGATGGCACCAAGTGGCTTTGTATGGGTTTCGACATTGATGATGATGTTGTTAAATGATATTATAGAGAGGGCTGGTTAGCAGTGGATGAGTGATTTTGGAAGAAATAGGAGTTTGGTGTTTTTGGGATTGAGAATTGGTTGTTAGTGAGCCATTTTTCAATAGAATTAAAGGACTTTTGGGTACAGATGTACAGATCAGACAGGGTATCTGAAGTAATGATGATAGTGGAGTCATCGGCCTATTGGATGAGGATAGATTGTGGATAGGACATATAGAGATGACGAGTGAAGATATTGAACAGTAATGGACCAAGAATAGACCAAGATAGATCAAGAATAGACCCTTGTGGAACTGTCAACTTAATGGGGAGGAAAGGAGATAGTGAGTATAGCCATTTAACAGATTGTTGTCTGTTAGAGAGGTAACTTGTGAATCAAGATATGGTAAGGATGGAGAGGTTAAGGTCAGAGAGTTTGAACAGTAGCTTGGGGTGAGAGACAGTGTCTAGGAAGAGAAGGGCGACAAGTTTGTTGTTTTCTCTGGCTATGGAAATGGATTGGGTAAAGGAGATAAGGGCTGTAGTGGTACTGTGGTTAGGATGGAAGCCATGTTGAGTGTGGGTGAGTAGGTTTTCTAGGAGAAGATAGTCCATGATTTATGATGATTATGTACCCATTTGTCTAGTATTTTTGAGAGGGGGACAATATAGATATAGGGTGGTAGCTTGATAGTTGAGTGGAATTGCCACCTTTGTGGATTGGTATAGTAAGAAATTGTTTCCATAGTATGGGAAATGTGGATTCAGATATAGAAAGGTTTATGAGTATGGAAATAGGGTGTGCTATGGAGTTTGCAGCTAGCTTAAGGAAAAAAGGAAGTCATTTGTCGACAGAGGTAGAGCAGGACTTAAGTTTTAGTAGGAGACATTTGATATAGCTGGTGGGAATGGGTTTGAGAGAGAAAGAATTGTTTTGATTAGAGTTGGGGGGAGGTCTGTGGAGTTAGGAGACTTTAAGTTTGTTATTAGTTTACTGATGGAGTCTATAAAGTAGGAGTTAAGCAAGGTGGCTATTTCAAGGGAAGTATTGTTTGGACAGGGGTTTGGTGTTGGGGGTTACCAAGGTGGAGGATTTGACTGATAGTGTTCCAGAATTCTTTGGGGTTGCTATGATATGTAGATTGGGATTTAGGTAAAAGTTTTTCTTGTCAATGTTCATTAGTTTTTTAGTGAGGTTACAAATTTCTTTGTAGGTTTGTTAATGGGAGGGGGATTTGGCCCTAGCCCAAAGTTTCCAGGCATTGCCTTTTTTGAGCATGAGAGAGCATGTGGATTGGGCTAGACAAGGGGAGCAGAGGGATTTGACTCTTATGGTTCAGAGGGGGGCAAGGGAGTTGACTATATTCATAACTATGGAATTGGATTGTTGGACTGCATCATTTAATGGCAGATATGAGAGAAAGGACCAGTTGATGGAGGAGAGCACATTATTGAATGTGTCAGGATAGAAGTTAGAAAGGCTATGACATTCTTTGAATTTGTGTTGCCTTTGATCGTGAGGGTGGTATCCTTGGACACAGATTGGTGAGTGGTCACTGATAGAATTAGATACAGTTTTGGGACTGTGATAAAGGTCAAGATTAAAGACTAGAATCCAGTCTATAATAGTACTGGAGTAGGGAAGCTTGTTAATGTGTCTGGGGGTTGAGATAAGTTGTGTGAAGCTGTGTAAGTTTATGTAGGAGAAGGGTGAGTTGGAAGTTTGGGATATCCAGTTTATATTGACGTCTTCCATGAGAGTGGTTTCATTAGGTATGTTGAGAGTGAGCCTTGAGAGGGTTTGTTCTAGTACAGGTATTGTCACAGAGTGGCATGTATATAGCAGCTATTGTTAAGGTTTTATGGTTGTTGAGTTTACAGTTAGCAAGTAAGAGTTCAGCTGAGTGAAATGAGGGGGGAGGCTTAGAAACAGGGGACAAGTTCAGGTGGTCAGAGTATATTACGGTAACTCCTCCACCTTTTTTATTTGGTCGATCAAGACAAAGAATGTTATAACCAGCAGGTAGGAATGTGTTGTCTGAGATGTGGGGTTTGAGCCATGTTTAAGTGACTGTAATTAAGTCGGGGGAGTAGTGCATCATCCAAGCAAGGAATTTGCTGATTTTGTTCATGATACTGCATATGTTGAGTGAGTATATGGTGAGATGCTTAGCGGTTGGGTTAGGGTAGTGTGGTGCAGGTTTGGTAGTGGAGTTGGTTTTGAGGGGGTTGGAAAGTAATCCAGGGATGGGGTGTATGTCTCTAGACAGGAGAAAGGTCTTATGGGGGTAGGCAGAATTTAGTGAAGGGAGATGCTGAAGGTGACATTTGTGCTTAGAATTTTGGGTTATAAGAGAAATGGGGGGCTATTATTATTCTGTGGAGGAGTGAGTTAGTATAAGAAATAGAGGTGAGTTTGAGTGTGAAAGGTATGGTGAGTGACGGTAGGTGGGGTATGAAGAGGATTAATTAGTGTTTGACATGAGGAGAAGTAGGTTAACAAGAGGATGAGCAGTGTGGAGATGAGAACAAAGAGCATATTTGGATATTGACAGATAGTAGAAGTTAGGTAGATACAAATGAGTTGTAGTTGAAAGAAGTGTGATCACAGGGGAAAGGTTTAATTGAATGTGATGGGTGAGGAGATTGGATGTGGACACGAACACTGAAGGAGTGCAGGGTGTGTGTTTCAGTAGGGTTCACACATCCAACATGCCCCCTGCACTCTGAAAGTGCTGTACGGCACCTTCTAACTGCTTTCAGTGTCCGCGGACACAGAAATCTGGAATTTAAATAGGAAGCAATGGAGGGGGTGTGTTACAGGTACTGTCACACACCCCCTGCATTGTCAAAGTGCTGTACAGCACTTTATAAATGCTGTCAGTGTCCATGGACACTGAAAGCAGGAGTTTAAATGGGAAGCAATACAGGGGGTGTGTGACAGGTACTGTCACCCCCCTCCCCGCAATGAGAAAGTGCTGTACGGCACCTTAAACATGTCTCAACCTCTTAGAGCAAAAAATCTGGACAAAGCCTAAAATGATGGAGGGCATACCTCTCAACCTCTTAGAGCAAAAACAGAACAAAGCCTAAAATGATGGGGGACAAATAGGGACAGATTATAAATATTGCCCTTACAAACTTAGAAAGTTGATAGAGGAACAGGGTTTGTATTAACATAACATGTAAGGGAAGGATTAGAAGTCTTAAACTCAAATGTATGCCATTATGTAGTGACTTTAATCCTGATATTGCCCATACAGACTTAGACAGTTGACAGAATGACAGGTAGTGCATTATCAAATATGACTTACAAGTAGTATTGATACATGTAATTAAAGTGCTGGTATTAATTTTTTTTCCATTCTAACTTACGTTTAAGCGTAGCTGAGTAGTTTTATTTGTTATGGTCCTCTGCCCAGCATTGCTTAAACTTTTCATAGGAGCTAAATAAAAATGTATAGCTAAAATCCTTAATGGTGAAATAGTGTAGTGGTTAGAGTCCCGGCTTTGCAGGCAGCAGTTCATGTACTAATACAGGTCCTTTTTTTTTTTACATTGGAAAGCATTGTTAAAATTTTTCTTTTATTTTAAATTATGTAGTCATTGATATTTGTTAACCAGGGTAGTGAAGCTGGTTCAAAATAGAAGTGTCAGTGCATATAACATGTGAAATCACCCATGTATACAAAAATGTCCCATACAGTATAGTCACACCCCAAAGTAATGTAATGAAAGCACATAGGGGGACGTCATGTAAAGTAAATCATATACACTTAATAATATGTCATTAGTGATTAATTAATTCACAATTCTGATTTTTTTAAAATGAAAACTGAGCAATGCTTAGCAGTGCTCAGCTTCGCTTAGCTGGTTTAAACAGCAGTCAGCTCAGCTAAGCAGATCTGCAAACAGTTAAGCACTGCTCAACATTTACCCCTTTAAGCACTGCTCAATTCAGCTTAGCGGATTTACACACTGCTTAGCTGAGCTTAGCATTTTCAGAGTGGTCCAATGATGGCAAAGGGAAAGAACATGGCCTTATTTAAACCACACAGGTGGGAATACAGCCAGAACCTGTTGTAGTTTGCTCTGTGCAGGAACCATGTCTGGTGTTGGAGAAGGAGTGCGTTTTTGGCCGCAGCACTGGTGCATTCTGGAGTCCAGGGTCATGGCTGAATTCCTCATAGAACACCATGACAACAGATTGCTGCAGGGATAGTACCAGGGCTCTCAGTACAAAGCAGAGGCCTGGGACTGCCTGACATATGACCTCACCAGTGCCACTGGAATCCCCTGAACTGGTGAGCAGGTACAGCATCATTATGCTGAACTAAAGCATAGGAAGGAGGAGTTCTTGGCCCAGTGGATCCAAGATGCTTGGGCATGGAGTGCTCCAGTAGTTTGTAAGTATCTCATCCATAGCTGTACCAAATTCTAGCCTGAGTATGTGTTAGACAGGTATGCATAATGTTTGTTTTCCCCCCTACAGCTACAGCAGAGAGGGTTAGCAATGCTGAGGCTCATGCCAACAGACTGACAAAGCTGCACCAACAGGCTGGTGAATACAGATCTACCTTGCAGTATATAGTGAAATAAATAAGAAGGAGTAAATTGTTTACTGCCAGTAGGTGTAGTGTGTTCTGTGTCTAATGAATAAATAAAAGTTTGCCAGATTAATATTGATCTACAGGCTAGGCAGCACTAAACCACTGTGTTATATAAGTAAAATAAAAACTTATAACACAAACTGCTGTGTTTACTCTGGTATGTTGTTGTAGAAATAGAATGTGTACAGCTTCTTCACAGCAAATATGGCTTTCACAGCACACATTAACTGAGGTTGTTCTGAGAACTAGCTGTTAAGCAAAACTATAGATTGTGGAGCTGTAAAACAAGATATAAATGAAATATGTTCTGCACTTGTGCTAACATTTGCTTTCCAGATTGTATTATTTCAAATGATTAATAAACAGTACACTAACTATCTGTTATGCATGAATCACAGGATTACAAGGTCAGACTGGCTAACCAACAGGGTATTAGGCAGAAATCAGATAAACATGGGACAGTAGCTCCCCAATAGCTCAGTGTGATGAGAAATCGGTTTGTTGTTCAGCTTTGCACACCCAGAGATAGTTTGAATCCAGGGAGTGTTACTGAGATGTGTGCATATATACACTCAAGAAATCTTGAATATTTATAGAAACAGTCAGGTAGTGTTAACAGATATTTTCTCCACAGGTCTTACAGGTAAACAAATGTATTGTAGTAGCTGTATGAAGGGCATATTAATACACTGTGTACAACTGTTCCACTGTACAACCCAATAGTGGCAAATGACATCAGGATAGGTACATACACCATGCACTCTTCCTGACACATGTCTCTTAACTGTCACACTGTCATGGCTAGTGGGCACTGCTGCCAATAACCTTGGACACAGACAGGAATCCAGGTGAAGCATGCCAGTAGCACACTCACACAACATCAGTGCAGGGTACCCCTTCTTTGTCAGATATGTAACCCTGACATGTATGAGTCCCCTCTAGTCATGTCCCCAGAGCTGTCACAGTTTGCTCCATACCATTCCATGTTGACAATTTAACAGGTATGTATGTGCTACAGAAGCTATGGGCCACAGGTAGATGTAAAGTGAGGGCAGACCTGTAAAGTATTGAGCAGTACTGTTATGAAAAGTAGAAGCCTATGCAGTTGTTAATGGACTTTTTTCTCTCACCCACCCCCTCATCTGCATCAATAATCATTATTCATACACTACGAATATGTTGTTCTCAAAACCTATTTTTGAGATATGTGCTCTATTATTGATCATATATTTAATTGGTTGAATATTAACATACCTTGTTCAAATGCCATTATTGGTGGTGTGTTGCTGTCCATGTAACTTGTATGCTGTTAAAATGCTTACTGTTGTTCCATTTATGCATGTGTTCTGTTTGATATGCAACTGTTTCATATCTGTTGTTTTGGGTTAATTGGAATACCCATGCATGCTGTTATAACTAATTTTGAAATGTTTTATTCATGACTAACCAATATATTTTGGAAAACCTCAATACCATAGCACGTTTGGAAAGGCAGATCCCAGTTGATCCACCTGTCCCGCCTCTTCTGGGCATGGAACCAGGTCCCAGCACATCTGGGACCCAACTGGCATTTCTTCCTCCCACCGGTCCTGCATCACCTTAGGGTGGAACTGCCTCAGGGGACAGGAGCCTTCCCCCGGGGGCAGGTGCAGAGAGGAGCCCATCACCTGCCACAAGTTCCGTAGTATGGTGTGCAGTGTCATCACTCTGAGTTGGATGGATGGCTGTGCCAGATGGAGGGCCACCTAGCACACCTGGAGGGGCAGGCTGCCCTTGTTGTCCAGCCCACAGCACCGCCACCATTGAGGCTGTGAAGGTGCAGTGGTGACTGCCCATGGGTGGTGACCTCACTCCCACTGCATCCATTTGGGGGCTCATAGGCCTCTGATTCCCAGCCACCCTCCCCGTCCAAGGTGTTTACCCCCCTCATGTGTCATATACTGCCCCTGTCTGTTGTCTTGTGTGTCTTGTCTGTCTGTGAATGCAACCTATCCTACCCAACCTACCTCCCCAAACATACCTACAGCCCTTCTCCAACATCCCACTCTCACCTTAATTAAAAAAAAGGGGGCATCTGTCCTGCAAAAAAATCATTGCCCCATACACAGCTCTACATTTTGCCCCCATGTCCAGTGAGTTAAATCAATCTACACTCAAATTAATCTACAAATGTATGTTGCCAACACCTCTCCCTGTGGGGCGTGAGGCTGTAAATTTCAAATTTTCCACATCAGTCACAGCTGTTACTGCAGAAGAAATGTAGAGCTATGGTCCTTTCTTACACCCATCCTGCACATCCATGGCTGCTTTTCCTAATGTTTTACCCCCTGTTTGGCCCCATTTCAGCACTTTCCTATCACCCTTTTTTCTTTTTTTTATTTAAAATTAGCACGGATGTAAGCGGGAATAAGCACCGCCAAGAGAAGCTAAGAGGATTTAATCGTCTGTTAGCATCACCTAGCTTCATGCAAAACCACGCAAACCCACTTAGAACTGTTTAAAAGTGCTTTAATCACTCTGTCTCCATCAGTCCTTGTTCTGCCCAGCAACAAAATAGTCAGCCCTGCAAAGTCTCAAACTCAGGACACTGTGCACTATAACCGCAGCAATATACCACTACACCATCCTAGCTGTTGGGATTTGTAATGCTTTTACAAACATATCATGCATTATGGTCATTTAACATTAATGACAAAATCCATCAGTACCAAGTCTTGAACCCAGGACCCTGTTCACTGCAATCACAGCAACATACCTCCATAACATCTGAGCTGTGTGAATTTGTAATGCTTTTATAAACATATCATGCATTACAGTCATTTAACATAAGGGGAAAATTGGTTTACCTTTATATGTGCATTCTGCACATGGGTGAATGCCATATGGTCAAAAGGATGTTTGTTAAGTTCCTAAAAATCGAAAGAAAAATGATTTGAGTGTGCAATGAGTGAATGCACAGTGACATTCACTCATTGCAGATTCGGCATTTTGGGTGCAGATTGCACTATAGTGGGGATCTTGGAGTTATTATATTAAAGTAGGGGGTGTGGGGGTGCAGGGGGCTTGCCCCCTGCATTACAATTTGTATTCGACTTTTTTCTTTGAAAATCAGTGGATCTGCTTTTCCATTTGCTGATTTACGAACATCGGAAACTGTTGTGGTTTTGTGTTTCACACTTTGGATTCACTCATACGAAAGATTGCACTTGTGATTTTTGGGTATGTAAAGGTAAACTTGGAAAATCACACATTGCTGGCGTTATATACACATATATATTTATATATATTTATATATATATATATATATATATATATATATATATATATATATATATATATACCCATTCTTACAGTGTCATCCTCCTTGGTAATATCTGACAATAAAGCAATCACGTTTGAGGTCATCATGCCCCTGTCCCCCTTGACAAGGTCAATTTTCCAAAACTGACTATAAATCTCCTCAGAGCATGTATAAGTAGCTTTACAGCCACTGCCCTGTCAGTTGGAACTATCAGTAATGTACAAGCCTACACCAAAATACTATATGAGTATCTACACAGCTGTATGGACTCAGCAATTCCTGACAGGGCAAAATTATCTCCCTCAAAGTAGGGTAAACCTCTGTGGTGGACAGCAGCAATACACAAACTCCATAATAAGTGGAAATATTTTCTGGACAGGGTCAAGATGGAGCAGATGCCAAATTGGAAGCAATGTCACCTTTGTCTGATCAATCAAATAAGGTCACAGGTGAATTACCCTAAAGCTAACTTTGAGTGCAAATTGGACACATCCACCAGGGTCAATCACAAGGTCTTCCTCACATATGTCTGCAATCTCAGAAGCAACACCCAAATCTGCTCTGTAATGGTGATCAGTAACACCACATATACATACAACATAGATATAGTCAACCTGCTGCAGAGAGGTTAAGTGAAAACCTCTCTCCCCTGTTCCTCCCCATCAGTACACAAGGACATGCACATCACCTGCCCCCTTCCCTCATCATCAGGGAGCAGGTCCATAATTCCTTCTCAAAGGCAACAAACTGTAGTCTCCATGGGGCCTGATACCATCCCTACATGAACTCAGGCATGAGCTCTCAGCTCCATTACACACTGTAGTCAACCAAAGCCTGACCACCCGTGTCATCCCATCTACATGGAGGGTAGCCACTGTCATCCTACTACGCAAATGCAGAGCAATCCACTGACCCAGCCAATCATATGCACATCAGCCTAACTACCTTGATCTGCAAGGGCATGGAAGGCATTATAAAGGACCTTATAAACAGGGACATTGTCAACCTCAAAATACTTGAGCCCACACAGTGTGGTATTGTCAAAGAGAGATCAGAATGGTTAAACCTAATTAACTTTTTTGAAGAGGTCAACAAACACATGGATGACTGAAGACGGTGCATACTGCCTACCTTCACCTAGCCAAAACCTCTGACAATAATCCCCAGTCAGCCAGGATACATAATCCTACACAGGTAGGCATCAATTTGTATGTTATCAGATGGGTAGCTAACTGGTGCAATGCTAGTATCCACTTGGTCAAAGTAGTGGAAGCTACCTCTAGAAGTAGACCCTTAAAAAGTGTTGTACCCCAAGGATTGATCTGGGTGCCTCTACTGTTTCAGATATACATTTCTGAGGTTCAAGACAAAACCAATGGTTTGTGGCTGACAATGTTTACAGATGACAGTAAGCTGGCCAGTGTCTTACATTCCCCTGCTGATGTGAGCATCCTCCAAGAAGCTCTTACCCAAATTAATGACTGGTGCCAGAAGCATTGCCTCAAACTGAATGACAGGAAATGCATAATTTTCCCTGTTGTGGTAGATGTCATCCACACTAATTATGATAGTAATAACAATGTACTGAGCATGCAATCAGATGTGAGGTGACTTGTGCACCAAGGTTGATAGCAGCCTGACAGTTTCCCACTGCATTGGCACCATTGTATGGAAGGTTGCCTACATGGCCCACCTCACAAATAAGAGTATGTCATCCAGACACCAGGAAGCTATAACATCCTTGTACTCAACCCTTATCAGACCCATTACTGAGTACAATGGCTCCTTTGGCATGTACCTGTCCAAGCAAATGCAGCAGTTGCAGAGACCACAGAGGTTCTTGACCAGGAAAATCCAGGGTCTGCAACACCTATCCTGTACAGATAGGCTGAAATCCCTGTCCCTGTACTCAGTCTCATACAGACTGATCATAGGTGACCTGTGTCTGGCATACAAGGCCATTTCCAAACCAGCCTTGATGGAATTTCTGCATTTGACTATCTGGGTTCTATCAATGAACCAGTTTGATACCCATCTAGTAACATATGGATTGCTGCCTAGTTGACAGAGTTCACGTACTATGGGCAAGTGGAGAATAGTGTGTGAGGCTTTGGCCAGGTCAAGGTGGCCAGAGTGCACCATCTTTCCCTCATCCATGCCTTTTTGTTAGCTGCCTCAGAGAAGTCAACCAGAGTTCACTGACATACCTCCCCTGAGAATGGCAGGCTGTGTAGGGTAATGCATTTGGATTTTGCCAATGGCCGTGTTAATGAGATCCACGATAATCTATTGCATGACCTTCCAGATCAGGCTAGTGAGGCTAATGGGTTTTTCATCTCCTAGATCAGTGAACATTCCCCTTTGGTGTAAAGGGATGACAGTGGCTGTCCGCCGCTCGGCTGTAACATAGACAGTACTCAGGCTTTGGGTGTGTAGGGTGTGTAATGATGGGACAAAGAGGTCATAATATCCATGTATGCTCCAGAGACTTACCACAATCAACAGAACATTCTGGAGGGTCAGGTTCATAAGCCAGAGACTGCCCATGCTCTAGAATAGACTTCCTATACATGTCAAGCAGAGCACCTCACTTGCTCTCTTCAAGAGAAATCTTGATGAGTGAATGGGAAATAGAAAATTCATCCCGGGGATCACTCCAGTGGCTCTACTTGATATAAGCACTGGGAGCTAACCTCAGGTGGCACGATGCCAAGGCACTTCTATGGTCTAGGCTTGTAAAGGCTCCAGGGCCATTAGCCTAGTACACACCTATGAACCTATACTGCCAGTTCTTGCCTGGGTTCATGTAGGTTGCAGCCTGGCATGTATTCAGGTCCCATGGAGGCTGTCTTCTTGAATATGAGATGGCAGTGATGACCTGTTCCCTAGTGATAAGGGTTTTGTGTTCAGGTACTGGGGATGTCCTGCTTTCCTGATAGGGGGCAGAGGGGAGACATTTCCACTGAATCTGTCAGCCAGTGGATTGGATATCTCTACAACATTTGTGTATGTGGTGTCCTTGACCACCAGTTCTGCACAGATCTGGGAGCTTCCTTTGGGAATGCAGGCATATGTGAGGAATGCCTTATGATTGTATGTCTTAGATGTGGGCAATTTGGACTTGGAGTTGCCTTTAGTGGATTTCACTGGTGCTCTAATTTGTTTGTTCAGGCTAAGCGGTGATTAGTTTCAATTGTGCAACTGCTCCATCTCGGTCCTGGACAGCAATGTTACCCTTTTATTATATAGTTCCTTTATTGCAGAAGTTTTTGGACAGGTTTACTCTCCCTTGCAGACATTGATGTTGTCCTTTCAGGTATTCCTGATTCTGTGCATCTCTATCTATATGCTGGCATACTAGTTTTGTGTACATTTGGAAGTTGGTGCCTGTTCCTGTAGTGGGGTAGGGGGCTGTTCAACTGTTTATACCACCCCTCTGGTGGTTGTTATCAGCCTGTGGGACATTTTCCTTTTACCATGGCTAGATGGGGGTTAGGAGAGATGGTGATATGACACATGATTGCTTTTCTGTCAGATCTTGCCAGGGAGGATGATACCATAGGGGTGCTGCAGCGGTTGATCATGTTGGTTACTGCCAAGTCTAACATAGGTATCACATCTTGTGGGGGTATCAAGTGACTGTCCTAAGGATGTAGCACTGATAAAAAGGGGAAATCTCTGTACATTTCTGTTCTGGCATGGTTGGATTTCCAATCAATGTTTGGGTAATATAAGTCAGCCAGGATCAGGGTAACGGGTGGAATCTTGATAGATTTGTAGAGGTCCAGATGTGTGAGGTGGGTGTCTTGAGTCAGATATGTTGGCCTGTAGCTACGTATAATTTACATAGGGGTCTTGTCAACAGTTGACTGCATTTGGAGTGTTTTGTATGTGTCAGACTGTTTGACCAGTCTGGAGGTGTGTGTCTGCCTAATATATATTTATACTCCACCTCCTTTGGCTTTGCTATCCACATTTTGGGGTCTGGATGTGTGATAGGATAACTGATCAGTTAAGGATGGGTTTATCTCCATGGCTGTGGGCCAGGTTTCTGCGAGTGCACAAATGTCACCATATTCCAGGGTTACGACTGCTTGCAATGAGTGCATTTTCCTGTTTAGACTCTTAGCGTTTAGTGGCATGGCCATGAATTTTAGTTTTGTTGAGTGTTTTATATTGGTAATATGGACCCCATGACATTCCCTACAAAGGCACTGCGGGGGGAGGGTAAGGGCCTTTGCCAGAGTCCTGAAAGCCAAGTGAGACAGGTGCAGGCCATCTCTAACAAAGCAGCGAGGTCTGTCAATCAAATGTTCCCAGGCTGCCAGGCAGTGGATCCCCCTAGGATGACACCAATAAGTGAGCCATGTATTACTGACAATCAATTTCTGTTTATATTAAGCCATCATTCTGGGTGATGGCAGAATGATGTTTAAGGCTAGAGACATACCTGCATGGGACACATATTCAGCAAGCTGAACCATGTCTCTCTTCCTATAGTCCAGGGAGGTGCATCTGACATTGTTCACACTGCCGTGGTCCAGGCCGGAGTGATACCTGTACCTGTTTTGGGGTGACTTCAGTGCATGTGTGATATGGCAGGTTATGGCACCTGACAGACAAGTAACTGTGAGTGTCTCCTTATCCTGCCTGGTGAAAGGCACATCTGTGTGTCTCACAGTGGAGTCTTCTATGAATAATACGCTGGGTGTATGGTAAGGCCTTATAGTGTTTGCAAGACCCTAGTGTGTGGACTATGGATGGTCTGTGGTGTGTAGGTTTGTGGAGTTCTCATGTGTTTTACCTCTGAGGTGTCCTTTGTTTGGGTTTTTGTTTTATTGCAGACCTCCACTTACATGGGTGTGTGTTGGGTATTTGCAGATGATGTTTACTGACTCCATACACTGCAGGGCACCTATGTTACTGCTCAATTTGGTCTGGTGTGCACATTCTCCATTTGTCTGGCCAGTAGATCCCTTCCCCTTATGTGTGTCTCTTTGTCCTTCTGTAGTCTAGTCACAGGCTTTGCCCACAGTAGCTGCTGTTATGTACTTGTAATTCTGGTGTGAGCAGGGTGAATGCTGTAACATCACACACAAGATTATGGGCTTCACACCTCTGCATGTACCTGTTTAGCAGGTTGTCCATCAATGTACCACTAGATCTGCTGTGATCCTCAGATGGATTGTGCTACTATGTTATGATGAGGCTACATGCTTGCCTAGCTGTCAAACCATCACAGACTGACATTTGGACAGGCCCATATATGACAGTCAGACAAAGGCCCACACATGGGGACAGGGTGTTAATAGTGTTCTGCCAAACATAGACAGTTGGGAGACCAGTTTGGTATTTGCTTGCTTTCTCTTATGGGTATGACGTCTGCTTCTCCACTGTATGCCATTGATGTTTTGGCATGACCCTTTCTTTTTTTGCAAATAGTTGACAGGCGAATGCAATGTTAGGATAAGCAGAACAGATATACAAGGCATACTTGGGCTCCTTCTGTGACAACCTGTCATTCCAGGGGTATGTATGTTGGCCAGTGACATGTTGTCAGTGCTGACACAGTAAGGTGGCAGCCTTTTGTAACCTGGCAGTACACTGACCTCATGTACCTGCTGTCCTACTAGGCACCATACCTCTTAACTTCTTAGAGCCAGACATCTGAACAAAGCCATAAGTAATTGGGAGAAAAAGGCCTAACTATAGGGACCGATGTTAACTACTGGCCTTACAAACCTAGAAAGGTGAAACAATAACAGGTTTTGCATTAGCATGCATTTTTTAAAGGGTATGAAGTGTGAAACTACAATCTGTCATTATTTTCTGACTTTAGTCTTTCGTGATTTGCCAAAGATTCACCAGAAAACCACAATTTCTTGATAAACAGACAAGAAATATGGTGCAAACCTCTGGACATTCTGCCAAAAGTCTGTACAGTTGAGAGGTATGCTAGGCACTGTGTAGGTTACTCCGAGCTGTGTACTATCCATATGTGTGGCCCCCTGTACCTGACCTGTCCAGCTTTCCTGCTGTAACAGATATTGACATCTGGACAGTGTGTACAACTCCTACCGTAGGTGTAGCTGACATTCAAAATAGCTGGCACTGCAGTTCTTGGAACATGGATCCTGTCAACCACAGTACTGTACCTAGGCCACTAAGACACGACAGCCAGGAGTAAGTGCTGGCCACATCCTGACAGTATTAACCACACATATACATAGCTCATTAACCCCTGGATATTGTGAACATGCAACAAGTTATAAAGTTGACTGGGACAGACCTGAGAATGTGTGCTCTGCTGCTAATACCCTACAAACATTAATGTTACTGCATTTCTATGGGAACTTGGGTGTGTTGGGGGGGGGGCACACCTGTCAACTGTACACATTTGCACAGACTGAGCTGTACACATTTGCACAGACTGAGCTGATGTTGTCTTTATATTTTGTTTCCATTTAGCTTAGTATTGTACCTGTTTTGGAGAATACAGGCATATCACTAAAGACCACAGGTTAGATTGTAATGGTTCTTACCCTTCAGATCCTTAATGCAACTGCAAGACCTGCTGTGATATCACTGTATAAGTCTGTAGGGGAATATTTCATCATTTTCCCCATTTGTGGGCCTTTGCCAGACATTTCTTTATGGTTTTCTGTGGATGAATTGCTGGGTGATACTGAGTGGTGAGTATGGGATCCCCACATTGACATCCATGCACATGACCTATAACAGCCATTTAGTTACCCCCCCCCCCACATATGCTGCAGTGAGATATATCACCTAGGGGACTACTGCATACTCTGGGGAAGCCAGTATTGGGTGGATTTCCTGCTGTCCCACATAGCTGTCGGTTGTCTGCTGCTATCCCAGTAGGCCACCCCATTCCCTTGCATGCATGCAGCAATACCATAGCTATGCAACCACAATGTACTACACCATTCATTTATTGTTAAGAAGACTGACTTACCTTGTGCCTGCAGCAGTTGTGAGGACAGTGCTTAAGGGCTGACTCTGTCAGATGCACGTAGTACACAGCCTATACAAGGTAAGGTACAGATAGTGTGATGTGTGTGGCATCCATTTTACTGTGTGTGCGAGTCAGAGAGAAGTGTCATTCCCTGGGTTCTTACAGTGTCAGTGTGTGTGCTATGCATTGCCTCTTTGCCAAAGCCTGGGCATACTGGGTATGCCTCTGATTGCTTACAAGAGCAGGAACAGGGGGTTCTTCCTCCAAATCCCCCTGTGCCTGTGGGGACCTTGGTACTGGTGGAGGGCTATGTGGCCCTTCCCTGTGATGTTTTTGCCAGAGCTGTTTCTGCAGGATCATATTGTGCCACATGACACATGCTATGAACATGTGTACACATGTGGTTGGAGAGTACTACATGGCTCCACCAAATATATCAAGGCAGCGGAACCATGACTTGAGCATCCCAAACACATGCTCTACAATGTTCCTGGTTTGTGTGTGTGCCTCATTATGGTGTTCTTAAGTGTGTGTGTGTGTGTGTGTGTGTGTGTGTGTGCGCGTGTATGTGCACATTTCTGATGGGTGTCATCATCCACATCTCCAGTACATAGCCAGCATCCCCCACCAGATGGTCATATGGGATGTCCCCCTTGGCAAATGCCTTGTACAGCTGTGAGGCATCCCAAATATGGAGTCATGATAACTACCAGGGCTGTCAGCACACATTCACGATGATGCCCTGGGCATTGCACATGACCTGGCAGTTGATGGAGTGATAGCCCTTGAAGTTGACATAGACTCTACCCTCTTCACTGGGTGGTGCCTTGATGTGCATGTCCATGCAGTCTATGGCACCCAGTACCTCTGGGTAATCTGCTACATGGTGGAAGAGATGCATATTGCTGGTCCTCTCCTCAGGGGTGCTGAGAAAATAAATGTTCTCACTGGCATGTGTTCGCATGGCATCCAGGAACTGGTGGAGTACCTGGATGCAGATGCCTGTGAGACCCTAATGATGTCCCCAGTAGTTCTTTGGAAAGTACTTGTAGCTAGTATTCTTACGGCTACACATACCTTTGTTTCAACTGGGATGGGTTCCCCTCTGTTGGTTCTGGGTCTGAGGTTAGGCCGGCA
This sequence comes from Protopterus annectens, assembly GCF_019279795.1. Classification (NCBI taxonomy): domain Eukaryota; kingdom Metazoa; phylum Chordata; order Ceratodontiformes; family Protopteridae; genus Protopterus; species Protopterus annectens. The sequence continues at coordinate 1,866,254,044 of NC_056741.1, read as the reverse complement.
CAGCTCAATGAGTTGCTGTAGTATGCCCTGTCCACCCTGTAGTGCTCTACTATCTCCAGATCATGTAGCCCCTGAAAGGTTACCCTGGGTCTGAACACTCTTCTCGCCCTTGGTCTGGGACAGTTGTCAGCATCATCCTCATCACTGCCCTCGCTCTGTAGCATGTACAGATGTAACAAAGCAGCAGTAGCCTCTAACATTTTGTCATTTAAAATCCCCATGTGTGTACACCAATGGTGCAGTTTTTGTGGGAAAAAAACAGACTGAAAGGTGTTTGGATACTTTATATGGTGTGCTGCAGATGCTGCCTGTGTGATTGGCTGACTATGATACATTCCTCCTGCCAGCTATATTACTGAGGGGTTTGAATGGGTCACTGTGAGTGGCACAGTCTGTATTAGTGATTTGTAGTTCATTACCTTTATTCTGTTATTTATTTTTTTTTAATTTCCACTGTGTTTAAGCCCTGTGGCGCTCCACACAAACTGTTTCAGAAAGTGTAAACATTGCTGAGCAGCAAAGGCCCTCCCCTGGACATGAACACACTCATCACTTTTTGAAGGAGCTAAGCACAGCTAAGCAGCCTCAGACACATCACCTCGCTTAGCTGAGCACAAATAGGAGCTGCTGAGCTCCAATGTGCTTACACCAAACATGACATACCCCATTTTTCATGTCAGCTGCTTCTCCTGCTTACACCACCACATAGTTAGGTACACGCGGACATGATCTCCCATTTTGCTATTCAATGAATTTAGCTCATTTGCATACCCCACTGCCTTAGACCCTAGTTACACCACTACACCGGAGACTATGTCCTTAGCTACCACTGTTACTTGTTATTGTTATGAGTTTGCCTGCTGTCACTTATAATAGCAACATTTATCTTTCACATAAAATTGTCTTTTTACATTTTTTTTATTTTCTGCACAATCTTGTTTGCACTCCACTGCGCTACGCTTAAACGGCTGAAATCTGCTAAAAAAATAAACTCTGATTTTTATAATTTTGAAACAGTTTTGTATGCCAATTGCCATATTTTTGGCCATTGGCATGCCTAATACTCATAATACATGCTTTATTTTGAGCTGTCATTCCCCCGTTTTGAATTTTACAGAAATGTACACGGTTAGTAACCGATTACATTTCTGCAGCGGACATGGCTCCAACACGGATGCCTGTTTGCTTGCTGAATCCCTAATTCACCTCATTTGCATGGTTTTCACCAGTAAATTAGGTGATTAGCATTATTCCATGGTGTCCATGTTAGAATAGTGTTGGGAGGCTCGTGCACACCCTCAGCCTTGTTTACTGAATCTCACAGGCTCCAAACTCCATGTTTGAGCCGTGCCACTATTCTTACACTGAGTTTAGCTTCATGTAAGCTTTATTGAATCCTGGCCTTTATTTATACTCCTACCATAGCAGGATTATTCTTTGATTTTTTTCCCCTTAGAAAGCCTAGAACATTAGCCTGAGTTTTATTTTTTGTGGTGTATTTGTTCTCATGATGTTGGCTGTGTACTTAATATAGACCAAAGTGCTTAGTCAAATTTTTTCATATATTATATTTTGGGTTGTGAACTCATATTTTCTTTTTGATTGTTTGTTGTTTTACATGATGTGTGTTAATAGTTTAATACTATATTAATGTAATGAGAAGAATGCAGTTGGTATAAAAAACAATTAATGCATTTGTGCATATGTAAAGTGAGTAGTTAACTTAATAAACTGAACAACTGTGAATATATAAAAGATAAAAGATACTACTACTTAACTATAGAAAATCTGCATCCATGTAACACTACTGAACTATTTATAAAGAGAAGCAGAGTTTTGCTTACTGCCACAAAGATTATTAATTTATAGTATCAAAGGAATGAGTACTTTACCAGTTCCTTAAGCTGGGCATAGATGACTGTCCTCTGCTGATGGAACACAACCTCTGGAACCCGGGGAACAACTAATGGTTCCACTGCACTGGGAACCTTCCACTCCAAGGAAATATTAGTAGCACTTGGCTGGTAGGCCAGTTTTAAACATTTTAAAACCTGAAAACCAAATAGTACATATAAATCAGTACATGGAATGAAAACACAAAATACTATGATGTATCCTTAGTTAAACAAACCTTATAACTCTTCCTGGCCTTCACAAATATTTATTCTCAAACTATTAATTCTTCAATGCTTCTGTGTTATATTTACCACATATTACAGTAAATGAATCAGTTAATCAAACACAAGTTATAAGAGTAAAACATATTTTGATGTGCTGATATGTGGTAGCATCCTGGTAATAGCTGTGTCTTACACTATGCAGGAGGTGTTCCCACATCTTTAAACCTCTTAGGACAATAATTCTGAACAAAGCAAAAAATAATGGGGAGGGGGGTGACAGGCCCAAAATCAGGGACAGATTTTAAATATTTGTCTTATAAACTTAGGACATTGCTAGAATAACAAACTGTCATTATTTAGTGACTTCAATCTTCAATGGTTTGCCAGGAAAAGACAAAATTTATGAGAAACAGATTGAAAATCTGGACATTCTAAAAAATTCTGGAAAACTGAGAGGCATGGGCACTCTGTTCCTACCATCTTGTCTCATATTTAATCAAATTTAGGACAGGTTTCAAACTGCATTCTCTATTTCAGAACAATGAATTGCCAATAACAAAGCCGTAAGATATTTCTATATGACCAAAGATATTTAATGTGTTTCTAGAAGCATACATTTTTTAGGAAATATCTGCTTTATATTACCTAAATATTAGTTATTCAGATGGGGTAATTTAATATACTTTTAGTAAATCTTGAAATATGATTAAAAGCCATTGTCACATGATGACTATTTATTTGGGTCTTGAAAGAAAAAGGGGTTGTTGCTTTGAATCAAACTCATAAAACTACTTGTGCAGCTAAGACTGCTAATTTTCCCATTGTTTCCTTCAGCTTTCTAACCATCGGTTCATAGCTTAACAAGGGCAGTATAATGTTTGCTGAGGTACAGCAAATCACAGATAACATTGCAGTGGGTTTAACTTGATGACACAATAGTGTACTGTAATTAATGGCCTCATATACTGTAGATTCCACTTGCATCCATATTTCAACATACATAACTTTAACTGTTCACAGATTGGTAGTTAACTTGTGGCCTAGTGACATTTGTAGAGCTTTACAAAGATGCATTATGCTAGAATATTAAGTATCTCTGCTGAATCATCTAATTCATTTTTAATGCTGGGAAAGGCTGAAGCTGTTTTAAAGAGTGCAGTTTTAGTTCACAGGTATGGGAGTTGGATGATGATCACGTCATGCCTGCTTGTGCTGTTAACAGAAATGTTTAGATTAAGTGCATTTGTATGCATTAGCCTTCTCGTCTATTTTTTCAGAGTCTCAAATATAAGTGGACGTTTCATAGTCCTAAATAAGAAATATAGTTTGCTTCTCAGAAGATGATACAAGACTGGGGAAAGGGGGTGTAAATCTTCTAACTTATCTGGCTAAAAGAGACTTCCTAGCCCATCATTCCTATTTACAATGAACCTCTGCACCGTCTAAAGTAGAAGCATAAGTTTGTTAGGAACACAGAGACAACGGAGATACCACAATAATCATCCAAATCAGTTTATGGTTGATGGATACAGTGACAGTCATGGAGGAACTAATAACTCCTCCAAGTTTTCATATGAGCCACTGAGTCAAACTGAATGCTGTTCATACTGATGTGGCAAATGTATGATCAAAGAAGCTATTTTAATCTACATTAAACAAAGTTCATCCATCTCCATATTCAAGCACAACTTAGATCTATGGATGGGAAACAGAACATTTACCCCAGGACTGTCTACTGTACTACTAATGGACAGAGGCAACTCATAAATGCTTTATCTCATGCATGGGTCCCCACACGTTATTTATGGTATGATCCCAGTTATTCTCATTAGGAGTAATGTTTAATTATCGACCATAGGATGGGCAAGGTAAAACTAATCAAATGAGGCAGATTCATTTGAGCACAAAAAGGGAAACTGGCTAGGCTTAAATTGGCCCAGAAGGGTTAGTACTTACCTATGAATCTATGAAAAAATATTTGTGGACAAGTTCTTAATCCCTTCTCAGTATAATATATGGCAGAAACAATTTGCTTGTAGATGGTGATTATGCTATATTTGTCAGTGTTGAACGTCAGGCAATTGTTTTTAGACCAAGAATTAGAAGAGGACAAAAGAATTGTTTTTTCGTTTGCAGTCATTAGGAATCTAATAAAAAGCAGCTGGAAAAGAGATGAAGAGTAATCTAAAATATCCATTTCCTCTCTCAGTGTAGAAAACTGGCTACCAACCCTCATCATGCTGACTTTTCCTGAAAAACAGTGATCAATTAAACATTATTTTTTTGATTTGGTAGAGAGCCAGAGTTCATAGAAGGCCTTTATTTTCAATTTAATTCCTGAAAGGGGCATCTATATTTTGAGAGAACTATTTTCTTTTCATTAAATATTTTATTTTAACCTTCCACTACTGAGGTTTGTTTTCAAATCTCTCACCATATTTAAATGTTATAGATGCACAGCAATATATTTATCAAGGATGTTCTAAAATTATTTGAAGCAGTCTCCTGCTGTTATCTTCTGTGGAATGTTGGGTGTTGGGTTGGCAGCTCGACACCATAAAACTCCACTGTCAATCATGAGCAGACAGGTGATCCACTGTGGCGACCACTAACCAGGAAAAGCCCGAAGAAGAAGAAGAAGAAGAAGAAGAAGAAGAGTCTCCTGCTGTTATGTCAAGGATGTTTTTGGTACAGTCTCATTTTTGTTGGTAACTGCCTTACTTATTGGGGGTAAGTCATCTTTTGTTATGTCCCAAAATGTCAGTTTTGTACATTTAGTTGAGCTGGACTTTTTGGACACTGTGCCAAGGCTGTGTTCTGATTTTAAGAGGAGGGGTATGCTCTCTGGGCAGGGCATACTGATGGCAAGTTAGGTAGGAAGATATCAAGTGTGTTACTTTCTCTTGTAGGTTTTTATTTATTTATTTATTTGTTTATTAACTGTGTAGTGAACTGTTCCAGAAGGACATATTTTAGTCATAGCTCAAAGGTTCACATGCTCATAACATTGAATCAGGATCTACTTTATTGACCTGAGTACTAATTACTGGAGTTTCACCATCTCACTGCTGATGGCTCAACTCATGTGATCAGTAATAAGCTTAAAAATAGTTTTTGCAAGGATCTCCTTGCATCATTCCCCAATATGAAGGATTCTGTCCCCATGCCAAATGAGTATTAATACATTGTCTCTGAGGCTGTACTTTCAGGAAGCATATTTATGGACACAGTCTGCATATTTGAGTGTATAAATCTAGAATACACAGAGAAGGATTAATTTTATGAGCAATTTTTGCCCCCACCATGTGTCATGTTACAACCTTTCTACCAAATGCCCCATGTCCATGCTGGGTTTGCCATCTTATCTATCTCCTTGGACTTATACTGAAACAGCTAAGGACAGCTGTGGAACTTAAGGGCATCTTGGAGAGTCTTGGCCATTACCATCAGCTAGACAGTTTTACACTTAGGCCTATACCTTACATTCCCACTTTCATCTGTGGTTGCATATGAAAGGTGAACATGCAATGGCAACATGAGATGTATTGCCCTGCTCAAAGGTGGTTCAGTGAGGTCCAGCACCCTGCACCTCATTGGACAGTGCTTCCAGTCTCCCACCAGGAACTGTTGCAGGGAGCTCCATGTAACTGCCCATCCCTATACGGCCACTGCATAAGTCACCCAAACTGCTAAATTAATCTGGGTCAGCTAGGCCATAGCCAGGGATTTATCCCTTTATGCCACTTGAGTGGCTTGCAGTGGAGCAAAACAGCCATGAGCAACTCAGCAGCAAATAAGTAAAATACAACCAGTTTATCACATGACTACATGATTATATACATTTACAATGACTAACACATTTTCAGTGTTTATACAATAGTTTACATTCATCATAAAGAAAGGCATTTTGAAAATACTACTTGTATAGGTACATTATACAAATCTGCACAGTTTTTTAGAAGTTGCTTCAAGATGTGAGTTGATAAGTTTAAGGAGACATTGTGAATACTTTTACTAAAGGTGATGTCTCAGTCAACTGAAGGGTAATTGGTTCTCCCAAGCATTAATGTCTTCATTTCAACTGTTAGTTCTTCAAGTTTACATAAGATATTCACTGTTTTCCTTAACAGACATAGAGAGGGGTCTATTACTACCAGCAATGTGGTATTCAGTATTATTAATGGTTATGAGAGCTTCTATTATCTCACTCCTGTGCTCAAGGTTAATTTTTCTCATTTAGATTTATATAGATAAAGATGGGGATCTCCACATCAGTTACCCAGGCTCTGACTGAATGCTAGGTCCTGTACTCATGAATATGGGGAATACTAGTTAGGTCCTTATGCCTTGTTTCAGTGATGGCGCAAATCCGTTTATGCTCAAGGGCTAGAAAAGCTTCAGTGATTCATATTTTTGGTCTGGTTACAGGTTATAGCTGCACTGGTTGCTGGTTGTTGAGTGGCTTAAGTCTGAGAATTTAACTTTGTGGTGTACCTCAGCAAAAACAATTTTTTGTGTTTTTTTTTTTTTTGTGCACCGTTTTAAATATTTGACTTTTGATAAATGGAGAACCGAAAAAATGAATGTTGATGACTTCTTGTTAAAGCCATATTTTATTCTTCTGCCTTCTGGCATTAATGGAAGTCATCATCTCATTGGTTACCTTTTGGATATTAATTTTGAATGCCCATTTGCTTTATTTTATTTTAAAAAAATGGGGTAGCAAATTTCCTATTCAGAATACACAACCCATTTAGTTAAGATGTGAAAATCAACATCTATAAAACTGGCTTATAATTTGGTATAGGAGTGTTATATTTGTATATGGCTATGTATAAGTCAGTATATGTACACAAGCTGAGTGTAGGCTGATGACTATTTAACAAACATAAATGTTCACCCCAGTTTACAGCCTTCAGCATACAAACATTTGAAACAAAATAGTTTTTGTGCTGCACCAAAAAAATTCAATTGATTAATTACATCGAACACAGATTAATAAAAGACATAAACATTTACCAGCAGATATAAAATTGCCTACTACTAATATGAGCTAGAGACAAACTATAATACAGTTAATAGTATTGAAATAATAGTACAAATAAGAAAACAGGTGACTAAACAAATAAAATGTCCATATCAAAACCAGTAACAAAAGTATATATACCACATTATTTAAAGCTGAATTAATATTACAAAAATTGAACTGATGGAATTTTAGAAACTTAAATCATTACAAAATTTTAGAAGCAGTTTTGGTAAAAGTCTGAGATTAAAAAATTACTTATCTATTACATGAGTTTTCCATTTTATATTTTATCTTCCTGCATGACTAATTTTTACAAATTTCTTACACAGCAAAGTGTATAGACTTGTCTGTGTAATGAGGACAGTTTAATACTATGACTGATCCTTTTGTTATACCCAGAATTTGCTTCTGTGATTGTTTCTACTTGAAGAAAATGAAATGTATTTGATTAACAGAGCTGACCTACAACATCTGTTGGACATTTCTCAGAATTTAGACACAATAGTGACATATGTGAATTATGGAAACTTGATCAAAACATATGGGGGAAGTTTCTTTAATTTACATTGGAAAAATGCCTTTACATGTTTGCCTCCATCATGACAACCAGCAGTGAAGGCTAAAGGGACCTTGGTTTAAAATCTCATCCAGTGGAAGACCTCCACTTTAAGAACATGCTATGTTCTAAACATAACGGAGAAAAGACAGCAATGATGTTTCATCCCTTTTTGTTCTTCTTTCCTGCTCTCTGAAGAAAGTGAACATTTAAATTGCTGTTCATGTTTAAAGTAATTATACAGCATGAAACAGTGCAATTTATTTCAAGTTATAAATTACTGTACTGAAGAATGCTAAAGAAACTATAGGCTCATGGATTAGTACTAGGCTATCTGCTTTTGTGGGCCATTTTAAGCCTAGCCAATTACCTTGTGGGAGATTCAAGCATTGCACCTTGTGTTTGGAAGGTAAACACCTTAACCATTATGCCAACCTCCTATAGTCTAAGAGAAATACATTTTTTCCAACTATTTTTAGAGATGGTTTAATTAGTATTAATTTTAATATTAATAATCACAATATTACTTTGAATGAGTCCTTTTCCTCAAATATGACAGCAGATACTAGAAGTATTAGAGGTAAAAATATTAAAAATTGGAAGTAATTCAAGGAAATTATCAACTCATACAAATTATAGGTGGCAAATCAACTTTCATCTATAAGAAAGCTTTTAGTTTTAAGAATTGGTTGCAGACTGATAGTACATTAATTTTAAAACCCATTTTCTCAAAGTAAGAGTACAAGCAAGTGTGGTGAATATGGGGAATGTTGTTTTGTTTTTGAAGACCCAATATGTATTTAGAACATTTGGGTTTAATTATTGAAAATAATGCCAAATATACCTGTAAATCTACAGGAATAGTTTTATTTAACTATTTGTTCTACTTGTTCTTAATTTTAGTTTCATCTGACCACTAGGTGTTTGCAGTAGAGAATTAAAGTGTACATATATGCTATAAAAGGAAAGGAAATATTTGAATAATACCCTATGTAAACATACATTTTATATATATATATATATATATATATATATATATATAGAGAGAGAGAGAGAGAGTCTAAACAGTTTTTGCTTTTTGTGATTGTTTATTAAGCCATAGACTCGAGAGGGGTAATTTCAGAGCTAAACTGAAGACAACGGAAACCAAAAGGCAACTAAGATTAAAAGCAGATTGTAGTCCTGACTTGAATTAAACTATTCACATTCTTTTTAAACGGGATAAATAAGCAGAACTGTATTCATCAAATAGACTTTATTTTTAATTCTATAATGTGTATGGTGCTTTAAATTACAGTGGTGGCTGGTCATGTGATTGATACAGAAAGTTTCAAATACTTGCATGTCCTTGTTGTTTCTATTGTGTTGAAGTTTAGTTCTAGTATTTAACAAAAGCAATAAATAAAGTTCTTAAATGTTACTGCTTCTCTAGCCCTGATGTTTGTGGTTTTATGTGTGTATATCTTGCTATATATTTATAGGCATATTACTAAATATCTAAAATGTGTTAATTTATTTATTGACATTAAATTCAGTGGAGGCCCAGGAAGAAAAAAAACAATGCATTACAAAAACATTTTAAGCACAATACTTTTATAAGCTTCAACAATAATACAAAAACATATATAATTAAAAAAATAGACCAAGTTATTCATAAAGTGATAACACTGGTTAAAAATACAGACAGACTTTGGCTAGGAAGTTTTTCAGAATGCTTTTAAAGGACAAGAGGGAGAGTAGTGACCTGATGGACACAGGTAAGGAGTTCTAGGCCTTAGCAACATGGTATGAGTGCAGACCTTGCCCAGGAGATTGTTAGGTTTGTCAATAGAGGTACAATTTTGGTCACTGGATCATAATAACCAAGTGGGAACATAGTCATGTAAAATGATATTCAGTACTGGACAAGCAGATAGATGCTAGATAATTTTATAGGTGGTAAGAAGCTGTGCATATGTTAGTTGATGGGTTAGTTCTAACCAATTTAGGCATGTTAGTGCTATACAGTTGTGGGATCTGAAAGGGGGTGCTTGCTGCATATTTTGTAACTTTATTATAGCATTGTTTTAGTTTTACGTTTTGTGATACCTAGAGATGTGTGGATGAGATTGCTGGCAGGATATAAACTGTAGAAAATGTGTGCTACATTTGTAGTAAGCAGTTTGTTACAGCTTAAAATGAAGAAATTTTTTTTTTGGCAAACTAAAACATGAGAGCCATAGCGATTTATGCAGGCAAGGTATAAATTGTAGCAACGATTCACTGCATTTGTAGCAAGCATTTCACTGCAGTTTAAAATGAACATTTTTTTTTTTTTGGTAACCTAAACTAAAACATGACTGTTATAGCACTCCGTGTAGGCTAGGTACAAACTGTAACAACTGTTTGCCGCAGTTTAAAAGGAAGAATTTTATTTTGTTAAACTAAAACTTGCATGTTGTAGCAGTCAGTGCAGACAGGCTATAAACAGTAGCAACTGGTTGCTACAATTTAAAAGAAGAAATTATTTTTTTAATATGAATAAGGAAGGTTGGGTGGCAGAGCACAGTGATGAGATCTAAATGGCTGGGGCGGGAGGGCTGTGTCATGCATCTGGTCAATTTTATTTATTTATTTTTGTCTTTTCAGTGGAACAGCTGAGACAGACGTAGATCTAATTATAATAAGCCAACAAGTGATTGACATTGACTTATTAAAGTGAAGTACAATATTTTTTTTTGCTCTTCACTAACAGCTCAGTGGATGAGGTGCTGGTTGATAGTACTGGATTTAGGGTGCTGGTTGAACCAGCTATGCTTCTAGTTACGTACTTGTCAAAGTATTCTGCACACAGATAACAACATCTGAAAAACTCCAGGTAGTCTGCTGTACTATTTCAATAGGATACTCATTTTGAACTAGAATATCCATGTGAGTATCAATTCCAGATTTTCACTAGTAGGCACATTGTTCATAGGAAATAAAGCATTACAAATTCATTATGTTGCTGTTACCATAATTTGAAACAATATATAATATAATGAAAATGATATATGAGACAGGATGTGGTGAACTATGTGAAAGAGGTACCGAATGCCACATTGTCAAATGAAATAACTTGTTGATGTTGATACCTGTTCTGCTTTCAGCATATATATGGGTATCTGGTAACAACTCATAGATTCATTTTGTGATTAGATCCTTACCTTTTTCTGCATTCTGTCCTTGCCTGTGATGAACTCATATTTTCCATGAGAAGCTTTTGCCATTCCCTTTATCAGGGATGTTGAGGCCCCTTCACCAATCCCAAGTGTGAAAAACCTAAAAAAAAATCAAGATGTCTATAAAGTAACTTATATGACTTTTATAAACATTAAATTGTAATAAGCAAGCTGAATGTTAATATTTTTCATTTGATGCTGATTGCTTTCTCCAAAAAAAGGATTTACTAGCTTATTGCATCCTGTCTAATGTAACCCTGTGATACAAGTTCAAACATACTTGGCATCCACTAATGGAAAAGAGGAAAACATAACACATTGAAATCATTACTGATGATGTTTCTCTAGATGAACATTGGACTTACTCTGTGTTTCTGAAAGGAGCATGGTGATCCAGAATTCACTGAAACCAAAGAGGACTGTTGATCCTTTTGATCAAAAGAAGGTAATGCAGGTGCTTTATAGATCTTAACAAGTCTCCCTTTGGAGTTGTTCTTGACATTTCCATTTGAAGAGGGCACGTGACTGACATGGGAATGATTATGTCTCTTCACTGGCCTGGGAATGTTTGGGGATCCCCAAAGATAAGGCAAAAATCTATTCTGGGGCAAGATATGTTTGACCTAATGGGTTTAGTCTAGTGCTACTATGACCCTAGCCTAGAGAAAGGTAAAGAGACTGTAATCATATTAACAAAATTCTTTGTTTTACATCATGTTTCATGCTTTTCTTTTTATTGCATTATAGATCCTGGGCCAGCATGCACAAGTCTCTTTGTTTATTATAACACCTTGTTATGTTTAATTATCCTGCATCCTGAACTATATTGATTTATCAGTCAATGACATATTTGGCAATACATACTTTATATATGCTGTGTCCAAAGTGTTTCAGAAAACACCCAGAAGCAGGCCAAATAGTAAATGCACTTATGTAAAAACATGAAAGTTCTATAAAACAGCAATGCTGGATGAAAGAAAATGAATTGCATAGCCCCTCAGTAACTAAATCAAGTAGATCTTTTAGCAGAAAGGCATCACTATGAAATGTAGGGAAAGCTGTCAGAAAGGATTACCTCACAGAATTGAAGCAAACCAAAGCTAAATTAAATGGAATGGATTGCTTTATTTTTTGTTCTTGATGAAATTACAAATTTCACATGTATGTTGTTATTTATAGAAAATAACTACTATCAAGTAATTATACATATGAAATGCAGGTTCAGGGCACACCATCAAATCCTAGTCTAATGAAAGTTTGCAGAAGCAACTCTTTAAAATGGGAGTTCACCAAATTGCTTATCAAATATTAAAGAGATTTCCAGCACTAACTTTGTTGGGTGTCAAAACCCCCATGCATTCTATATTAATTTACTTAGGGAAGAGGGAAAACTACAAATCATCTGTGATATTCTTTCCAGCTTTACTCAGCCTGGTGCGATCTGCCCCTGCCTTTCTCCTTTCTACTGTATGCCTAAAAAGCCTTTGTTATACTTATTGGTTCCTTCTGCCACTTCCCTTTCATCTTGTGTCTTTTTCCTGGCCTCATCATCTTTTTTTGCTGTCTATTTACTGTGCCTTCTCAGCCTTCCCACTCCTTATCTTTTGTTCTAGTTGCTAGCCTGTCATTTCTGTATAACCAAATTGGCCGTATCCTCCTTTTTAATCCTGTTCTTCAGGAAATGATCTTCATCTTCACTCCTTGACCATAGTCCTGAGTACTTCATCCTAGCCAGTTCAAACAATATCATACTTATGGAATAATTACTTATATTTATGCAAAATTAAAAAAAAAAAAAAAGACACTGTGGGTCTTATGAAATATAAATCAGAGTTAAGAAAAATGTGTATTCTTATATAGTCTTTGGACATAAATATAGTATGTTTAACTATGTAACTACATTCCTGTAGTATGTTTTTCCTCCAGTTTATACCACTCTCCTAACACCTCATTGACCCTCTTGCCAACTCAGCATAATCCACTCTCCTAAAAATGTAATGTCATTGTCTTTGTTGTAGTAGTTTTCACCTTTTGCCCCACACTACACTACACAATGGTATGATCACTACAGGATAAACTGACTTCACCTAGACACTCCCCTATCATCCATGCCTTGCTGAGGATCATCTCTAGTATTCTAACAGTTCTTGTACAGTCCTATATCAACTAGCTAAACCCCTCAATGTCCATAATCTCAGTCAACTCCTGCTCCTTCTCTGCCTTAGACCTTGGAGTCTCTTAGTCTTCTCCTTGCAGATTCAGATCCCACATAGGTATTACCATCTTCCTTTTACACCATTCCTTAATTCCATCCTCAAGTGTGCCATCAGTCTTCACGATTGTGTCTGAATGGACAGTACTTTATGCAAGGCCACCACTTATCCTCTACACTTTCAGGGTGTTTAACATAGGCTATGACACTGCCCGATGTCCCAGCTTCATCCTTAGTTCGGTGTGGCTACACCTGTTTCTCTCATATCTGATGCATCCCTTATGTAGGCTGCGACTCTATCCCCATATCTCCATTTTTTGTCATTCTGGAAGAATCTATACCCAGGAACCTCCACATGTCACCCTCCTCCTATCACTGCCATGTATTTCTTTGATGCCAGTAGTATCCGCCTTCCTCTATTGCATCACCGCATACAACGTCCCCATTTTCTTTCTCTTATTTCTTGTGCTACAAATTAATACCATCCACATTTTCTCAAAGTCACTCTTGTTTATTCCTCTATTTTCTATTCTCCCACTATGCCCTGTAGCTGTCAGTTATCACCTGTGCCTATTGTTCTACCAGGCTGTCCTGACTGTCCCTGGAATTATTCCATAAAAAGCTTAGGGGCAGTGATGAGACTGAAATGACCTTATTCTGCATGGTGACACTGTTTTTCCCCTACTTTAAACTTCCCATGAGCATGTCTCAGTAATGCATCTAAGAAGCACTTTGCAGTGATTTCCCCTGGCCTCTGCTAGGGATATCCAATCATACTGAATGTCATACACATGCACCCCTCCCTCCTCCCCTCCCAGGATAGCCATGCCCAATTTCACTGCCAGTGCCTAAGATGCCAGAGCCACTAACTGAAACTGGGTCATTTGTGTCAGAGTCACGGCTTTATCCCTCTATACCATGGCATTGACTTTTTTTTCCTACAGCCTCAGCCCTTTCAATTTATTTAAAAAGTCTGATCATTGAGGTGTTCTAACCCAGTAGTAAGCGCCACTGTCCCTACTAAGCTAAGATGAAGTCTATCTATGATAGTTGTTTCTGCCAGGTCACCCACAGTCATGCTACCAGTCCCAAGACTTTCTCTCTTGTTCACTGTCATAGATAATAATTGTACTCTTTAAAACTTCCTCTTGTTGGTGTGATGGTTTTCAGTACAGGCAAAACTTAGGATGACACTAACTCTGGTCACTCATGACATCTGTCACCTTCTTGATCCTGATTTTTCTACCTCAGCTGTCTGCCATTACATATACTACATCAAGCATACAGTTCTTGCTCAAAGTCTGCCTGAAATGCCACACTGTCTGCATACAGCACCTTTAATGATCTGTGCCTCTGACCTGTTTGTTAATGTAGTCCATCACCAATATGAACTACAGTGGGCTCAGAGCTGAACCCTGGAGCACACCCACTCCTACTGGGAACCCCTCTGTGAGACTGAACGCTGTTCACACTTGAGTCATTGCTCCTTGTACATAGCTTGCAGTAATTCTACCAATGTTGCTGGAATTTTGAACCACTGCAGTACTGCCCGAATCATCTTTTTGGTGACCCTGTTATATGCTTTCTCCAAGTCAAGGAATGCCCAGTTGGACTCTCTTTCTCATCTCTAGCTTCTTCTCAACTATCTGTCTCCCTGCAAACACTGGGTTAGTTGTGCTGCATCCTGATCTGAATCTGAACTGCTATTCTCCCATCTTACTTTCTCCTATTCTAAATATCCATTTATTAATCACCCTCCTGTGACAGGAGTTTCATAACTCTCTAATACTGCCTACAGTTGTGGATGTCCCCTTTGTTCTTGTACATAGAACCAAATATTCTTATTCTCCACATTGCTATGAATACCCTCAGGAGCCATTTCTCCCCTATCTCACATAGCATCTTTATCATATCTGCTGTGAACTCATCTGTGCCTGCTGCTTTCCCTGACATTAATTACTTAGTGCTACTCTTACTTCCTCTATGATGAGCTTCTCTTCTTTTCTCATCATGGGCTGCGTCTGTGGCAGTACAGCTTCTGTGGGGTTTTCTTCATTCATACGCTGTTGGAGGCACTTCTTCTATCAATTTGATGTCCTGTGGACTATTGAGACAGTTGTTGCTGGCATCTCTTATGAAGGATGTCTGACAATCTTCTTTATGTTTCTGTCTTCGCCTTGCAACCTGATAGTGTTTCTTTGTGCCACCTACCAAGTCACTGTCCAGTAGCTGGTAGAGTGACTTTGATGTCTTGTTCTTTCCTATTGCTACTCCTTTCTTACCTTCTTTTTTAGCCGATCAGTATTCCTTCCTAGTCTGGTCTGTCTTTTCTATCACCCAGATCTTCCCGCACTCCTTCTTTCTTTTGATAACTTCATGGACTTCTGCATTTCACCACCACCAACTTTCATTATGTACATTATTTCTATACCTGACTTGGCCACATATCTGCTCTGTAGTCCTCTGACATGCTGTTTTGAGGTGTTGACATACTTTTTCAACTCCATCTATTTCCTCCTTTTTGGGGGGGGTGTTAGAGCCCCGAGTAATTCTTTGAACTGCTGTACTTTCTCTCCAGTCAACTTCCACGTCTTCAGCCTGGTCTCTGTTGACATTAGAGCCTTGTATGACCACTGCATGCAGCTGATTGTGACAACTAATGGTTTATGCTGTGGGCCGACTGTTTCACTGGGGATGACTGCAATCATGGATTCTACCCCAGTGCCTTTTCCTTACTAGGAGGAAGTCTACCTGAGTTGCATGTTGGCTACTCTTGTATGTGATCTTGTGACTGTCTCTCTTTCTGAACAGTGTGTTGGCTACTATCAAGCCATTTGCCAGGCAGAAGTCCAGAATGGCTTCTTCTTCTTTATTCTTGTTGACCCAGGCAGTCCTCATATCCTGTTCTGTCTGTCCCAATATGTGCATTCAAGTCACCCATTATCAACACCAGTCATGTTGTCCTGATTTATCTAGTAGGTCCTGCAACTTCTGTCTGAATGCACTCTTTTCCTCACTATCACAACCCTGCTGTGGGGCACAGACTGAGATTGTAAATACTGCTCTATCATTACACTGGAGTCTGATTGCCATGAGTCTGTCAATAATTCTGATGATATCCCTCACTGCCTTCTGAAGTCTCTCTCTCACCAAAATTCCTACACCATTTCTAGCCTGCCCCCCACCTGAGTAGTAGAGTCTGGATTCCAAGTCAAGAGGCTTTGCTGCACTGCCCTTCCATCTCATCTCTTGGATACATTGGATGTCCAGCCTCCTCTGTATCATCATGTTATCCACTTCCAAGCTGTGTCCTGTTAGTGAACCTACATTAAGCGTAGCAATTCTCACTTCATGTTTGGCATGTTGGTTGGTTTTACATCCAGCTTTCTCTCCACAGAGCTATCCCAGGTAACCCAGGCTGGGCAACTAGACACCGGCCAGCCAGTAGCTTGTTGATCCAGGGCTGCTGGACTTTATGGCAGGCACATACTGGCCAATAGGGGTACATATACCCCTCCCACTGTTAGCAAGGGTCCCTGGCATGGGTCAGAATAGACTGGGTCCTCAACCCACTTATAACCGGTAAGTACCCATGCCCATTTTTGGCGACATTAGTCAACATGACCAAATCACCTAGAGCTGTATTTTACACTGTCAAGTGGCTAGTCCTGCCATGGCGCTCAGTCTGTGATCCATGTTCTCCTATCTTGAGGATACTGCACACCACAGTAGATGCCCAAAGCAGTTGGTTTGTACAACTCTTCCCCCTATATGGCACCATGTAGAGTCTATGCTGCTGCCCACAACTCCAGGGTAAGTTTGTGGTCATATTATCATAAAGGAAGGTCAAATCCAGAGCCATATGGTTTAGGAATAAAACAGAAACAGGGTAGTCTGTTTTATGGCAGAGGCAGTTCAAATGAACTTCTCGGGAAAAAATGTGGTATGCTTATAAATAAGAAATTTGGTCAGTAGTTTCACATTTCATATGTAAATAACTTCTAGTTCCTAGAAACTTAAGCTTTCATGTTTGTTTTATACAAACTGCAATCAAACAAGATAGTAAGATACCTCTCTCAAAAGTACATATTTTCGCAGAGTGTGCAGATTTTTACCTCATATTTTTGGTCAGTTTTTCATAAAGATGGAAGTTAGACATTAACAACAGATATGAGTTTCAGACTTCAGACTTCATACCCTTCAAAAAATTCATGCTAATGCAAAACCTGTTATACTATCAACTTTCTAAGTTTATAAGATCAATATTTAAAAATTGTCCCTATTTTGGGCCTTTGTCCCACTTTTATTTATAAAGCAAAAAGAGAAAGGTGAATACTCCACGACAATCGAAGCAAACCAGATGAACAACTGCTTCAAATATCCATAAATCCAAAACTGCTTGTAAAATAAATGGCCTCTTTATTTATGAAAGTAAGCACTTTCACGTCTCCCTGGATGCTTCATCAGACTTAAAACAAATACTCAAAAAGCCTATTTAAATATAAAATTAACTTTCATAGGAACCAATCAAATGTCTCTCAGCAGACACTTGATAAAATGAAACAGCTTCCTTAAAAGCACAACTTCTTCCATTATTAAAAACATATTTTCATAAATGCTTTCGCTTATATATATCTCTCTCTATATATATAAGTGGATTTATGGATATTTAAAGCAGTTGTTCATCTGGTTTGCCTCGATTGTCGTGGAGTATTCACCTTTCTCTTTTTGCTTTGGAACAGTTTTTTGTTTGGTGATACCTTACCCCTAGGTGTTTTATTTCTGGACACCCACTTTTATTTATGGCTTTGTCCAGATTTCTTGCTCTAAGAGGTTGAGAGGTATGGACAGCAATAGGACCAAAACAAACCAAAAAGCATGTTTTTCACACACAGCAGTGTCTTCTATGGCAGAGGCAGATAAAGTGAACTTTCTCATGAAAAACAAAACAACTAGGAATGTTGGTAAATAAAATTAATAATCTTTAGCTTCACCAACAATTCATATGTAATCAGTTGATTCTAGTTCCTATGAATCCCCAAGAAACACAAGCTTTGTTTTCTCTCCTAACCAGAACTGTTATTATTTGAAGGAACTGTATGTAAATGACATGCAGCAATAAAAGTGTGCACAACAATCAATCAAGAAACAATATGGACAACACAAAACAAACCAAGGAATATGCTTTCCCACCCAGTAATCTATTCCAAGTCAGAGGCAGTTCTATTCTAAGTTAGAGGCAGTTCAAGTGACCTTTCTTGAGTATTGGGTTGAAACTAACAAAAGGCCACATTCTAATGATGAATATACATCACTATAGCAAAATGAGTGCCTTACAAATCCAAATGATCTGAAGATTATAACACTGACTTCAAACTACAGTCTCTTACCACACACTGGTTTGCGGAGAGTACAGCTGCAGTTACTGCTGCTAAGCAGCTTTAATAAATACTAGCACACAGATGGACAAACGTCGATATGATAATTGACTGAATATCTCAAGGTTTTTCACAGTACATCTAACAGCCCACACAGAAGGAAAAAGGGGTCCTGATGGAGAGATGAAAACCCAGCAAGCAAAGGAGAGTGGTACTGCTGAAACTGAATTCATCCTCAAGTCTTGGTGAGTACCTTCGTGAGGTGAACCCTGTTTTTCACAAAATCTCACCAAGGTGGCACTGATATATAGACTGTAGTTATATAGCACATATAAAGGACAGACATAAATCAAAAATAAAAAAAAGATAGCTGGGTGCACAAGACCCAGGATAAAAAAAGTGCCCAATCCTGGTAGGTGCACTGGTGCCAGGACTGTAAAAAATGACAGAGTAGTATCCGCAACATACGGAAGCATTCCTACAATGGGGTCAGGCCAGCTCAGGGAGGATGGCCCCCCTGTTGTAGAAGGAAATAGCAGTCCACAAAAATGACAAAAATTGATTGGCCAAAGAAGAGCCATAAAGATGACAGAGTGGACTATTGAGGATAAAAAAGAAATGATGTATTGTTAGCATTATGCAAAAAGTCCAGAATTTCCAGACACAAGATATACAAAACAATTAAGAGAGAAATTAGAGGAAAGAAAAATACTTCTGCAGGAAAAACTGTCAGAAGCTTCAAATAAAAATTTGCGCTCATTAATACATCAGATATTTGAAAAACAGTATATAGAAAAAGAAATTTTAATCCGTTTGGAAAAAGAAGCATCTGAGGAAGTGAGAAAATATAAACAACAAAACCTAGAGATGTTTGAGAAGTATAGAAAAGAAATATGGACACGGGAAAGAAAGAGAGATTTGACACGGTGCAATATTTATATAAAGGAGAAAGCCAAGTTAACTAATATAGAAAAGGCAGATTCAAAGATATTCGAAGAGAAATACAGGCAAAGGCACCCACATATGGAAAATTTCACAATAAAAAGATTAATGGCATAAAGATGTAATGTAGAAAAGATGACTAGTAAAGCAGAAGTTAAAGAAATAGAAGTTGAAGTTATGGACTGCCTGTGAAGTGAAGGATTTAATGTAAAAGGTCTAAAACAGACTACATCGCAGCATGACGGAGTGAGTCCCCAGAATAATGAAAAGCAGGTAGATCAGGAGACATGTGAAGAAGGAAAATGGACGGGAAAAGAAAAGAGATTTAATATGGTGTAATATTTATGCAAAGGAGAAAGTAAAACTTACCAATACAAAAAGAGCAGCACCAAAGATATTTGAAGAAAAATATAGGGAAAGGAATCCGAATATAGAAAACTTTGCAATACAAAAAAATAAGAAGACCAAGAGGAAAAGTAGAAAAAGAAATTAGTAATAGAGAAGTCAAAGAAATAGAACTTGAGGTTATGGAACAGCTGCAATGAGAAGGATCCAGTGTAGTAAATCAAATACAGAAAGCACCACAACAGGATAGACCAATGGATATCCAAATTAAGGGGAAACCAGTGAAACAGGAAGCAGTAGGTCAGGTGCCATATAAAGATATTTTGGAGCCTTCCCCAGGAAATCAGTATAAATGTTTATTTGAAGTTAGACAGCAAGGAAAATAACAAGAAACTGTGGAAACTCTGATGCGGTCAATGTTGAGGAGTGATAGGCCAGTGAGTTCCCATATGGCAGAATAACAGATGACACAGGATGAAATTGAAGAGAATGTGCCACACGAAGATGCCATAGAACTTTCTATAGAATGACCGCAGGAAACGGAAAACAAGGGATGTGCCCTCAGTATGGAAGAAAATGAGTTAAGAGAAGAGTTGCTTGATTTAATAGACAAAGACCGATATATCAAGATCAATGAGAGAAATAGACTGCAGAAGGTTAATAAAACCCCAAAAGTCAGAAGCTTGATAAACAAATGAACACAGTAATTGGGACTGTCCATAGAGATCCATGCAATATAAAAGAAGTAAACAGAATATATTACTGTGCTACTAAATTAATAACTGATAAAGTTCTACCACAGGAATACAGGGTAGCGAGGGAAAAGAGGGGGCGAAAACAAATACCATCATGGAAAAATCAAATAGAGAAAACTATAAAGCAGTTAGAAGATTATAGAAGAGGGAATAGATCAACAAAAATACTAAGAAAGATAGATGTAATAAAAGCACTGTGCAGTATTAGAACAGACCAGGATCTATTATGCACTATTGGAGATAAACTACACATTTCAAAACAGGCGGAAAGACTTAGAAGATATGAAGATAAATATAAGGAAAAAGCACAAAATAAGCAATTTATTGATGACCCAAAAGGTTTTATAGAGAACTGGGAAATAAAGTAAAAGGAACTGAAAGAATGCCAAAAAAGAGGAAGTAGATACATTTTAGAGAAGTATCTATGAAGATCCTGTGGAACATAGCAAAGATGCTAAACGGACGTACCTCCCAACCGTACTGAATTACTCGAGTTTTAACAAGTTTTGAGGTCCAAATAATGGGGTGCCATGATTCCTGAGTGGCACCGCTTAATTTCCAGGTTATTTTTTCCTTTTTTTATTTTTTTTATTTACTTATTTTTTGCTTTTTGAGCTGACGTCATCACATGAGTGATGATGTCACCTCTGTCGGCCTACCAGCCTGTCGGAATTGAGCTCAAGATTTCACGTGCACACATTTTCAGCTGGCTGGCTGTTTGATCTGTGAGTTGGAAGGAATTATCTTCTGGATACTGCAAAGCTTGAGCAGGAAGGACAGCTGCTTGAACTGAGTCTGTGAGCGGGGGTAGTTGGTACTGCAGTGTAGAACTAAAGGAGTGGACTGCTTGCTTCAGCGCATTCAGGAGCTGCATCTGTGTTGAGGTATTTACAGAATTACAGTGTGTGTGGTAATGTTCTGCTTTTAGCATTCTTGTTGAGGTATTTTATTTTAAATGAACGGACTGCTTCTGCTTGTGTGCTGTGAGCGAACAGAATTGTTGAGGTGAGGTATTTACAGTGTGTGGCTGTGCTGAGGTATTTTATTTTAAACTGAATGGACTGCTTCAGTGTATGATCTTCTCTTGAACTCTCCTGAATAGAATTGAAACTGCTTAACAGCTTGCTTGTTTCAGCGCAGGTATTTTAAACTGCTTGCTTCTCTTTTTTTATTTTAAACTGTTTGCTTCTCTTCTCCTGAATGGAATTGTTGTTACAGTATTTTATTTTAAACTGCTGAATGGTCAGCTTGCTTCTTGCTTCAGGGTAGGTATTTTATTTAAACTGCTGAATGGTTGCCTGAATGGAATTGATTTATTTTGGATGCTTCAGCTGAATGGTTGCCTCCGTGGAATGAATGGTACTTTATTTAAACTGCTGAAGGTATTTTATTTAGATTGCTTAAGGTATTTTATTTAAACTGCTGCCTGAACGGAATTGATTTATTTTGGTCAGTGCAGGTTTTTTATTTAAACTGCTGAAGGTATTTTTATTTAAACTCGGAGGTCAGCACAGGTATTTTATATAAACTGCTGAACTGACTGCTTGCTTCAGTGCAGGTGTGTGTGTATTTTTATTTAAACTCGGAATTGATTTATTTTGGTCAGCAGGTATTTTATTAAACTTGAAACTGCTGAACGGACTGCTTGCTTCAGCGCAGGTTTTGTGTGTGTGTGTGTGTGTGTGTGTGTGTGTGTGTGTGTGTGTGTGTGTATGTGTGTGTATGTGTAAAATTCCCCAGGTGAATACACTTGGTGGCTAGATGTACTGAGGCTCAAACCTACCCAGCACCACTTGTGAGTTTATGCCTCATATTTTTGCTTTGTTCCTCATATTTTTGTTCTGTTCCTCATAAAATCTGTGGTTTTCAGGATTTTTGCAGCAAATCACTGAAGGATTGAATTCACTAAATAATGACAGGCATTTGAATTTCAGACTTCATATTCTTCAGAAAATAAATAACGCAAAACGTTTTATTCAAGCAATTTTCTAAGTTTATAACATTAGTATTTGAAATTTGTCCCTATTTTGGGGCTATATTCCCCATTATTGGCTTTTTCCATGTTTTTTGGGCTAAGACGTTGAGAGCTATGTTGAGAATCTTTTAGGAAACTGCTGATTTGGCATAATGGCATGTTGCTCTGACTGTAGTGCACAGGGTCCTGGGTTTAAGACTTGGCAGTGAAATGCATGGTGGCAACACAACATTTTACTCTAGCAACTTTCCAAAATTATACAAGCAATGTTTAAAATGCTTCCCTGTTTTTTATACTTTTGTCACCCCCACAAAAAAATGAAATTGAAAATAAGTGCGATAAGCTATGTAAGATGCCTATGGCTTACACTACTGTCATTATATATATATATATATATATATATATATATATATATATATATATATATGTATATATATATTGTGTGTGTGTGTGTGTGTGTGAGTGTGTGTGTAAGTAGGCTTTTATGATGGAAATGTTCTGAACTGAGCAGTTTTGTCATTATTGGTTCACGCATTTTGTTTCATTGCCTACTGGAAAAATGTTCAAACAATAAATTTAAAATGCGCTCTAAGTCTAACAAGTGTGTTGTATTATACAAGGAATATAATTTAATAAATTCAGGAAGGTATATCAAAGAACACAAGCATGTTTCTTGTTTTGTGTGTAAGGGGCCTATGAATTAAAAACAACCCAAAGGTAATCTTTATCCACCACTGGCCAGATGTATTTTTTTGGGTTGTTGTTTGGGTTTCAATGCTGTTTCAATGAATGTGAGTTTCAAGGGCAGAGAAGTTTTAATGCTAACTTTCTATTTTCATCGTGAAACCGTATTGCTTTGTTTAGCAGATGTCTATTAGTGCTTGTGCATTGCGCTATAAAATGTAAAAATAAAATCCAAATATTCATTGTAGAAGTAAAGTAGTATGCATATACACACATTAGTGTTTATGGTAAATGGGGTGAAATAGCCAGGTAATGGCTGCAGGGGAACTCTGGTGCCATATTTTGGTTGTCTGTTCTTCAGTTTGTGTTTGAAAGTTGGTATCCCACAATTCCACTGGAGTGGGTGGAGTTACATAATTATGTATACAAATTTTATGTTAATCAGCATACAGATTTGTACCTATTTTTCATGGGCCTTGTCCAGATTTTTGATGTTTTCAGGCTGAGAGGTATGTAAATGGATAGAAGAAATAAAAGAAAGAATAAGAAGTTAAAGGTAAAGTATATGAAATGGGATGAAATAACAGCCAGAGAGATTGAAACAAAGCTGAGGAAAGCCTCTAACTGGAAAACCCCAGGCCCAGCTGCAGTACCTAACATTTGGCTTAAAGTATTAACTTTTTTGCATGAGGATCTAGCCATGAGTAATAACTATTTATATGCACACCCCAAACACACACCACACTGGTTAACAACAGGAAAAACAATGCTCTTACTTAAGAGTGAACCTGCAAGCTACCCTAAAAATTATAGACCAATAACTTGTCTTCCGACGATGTATAAATTATGCACGGGAATTGACGCTGACAGAGTTTATAGTCATCTAGAAGAAAACTCAATTATGGCAGTAGAACAAAAGGGCAATAAAAGAAAGTCATATGGAACAAAAGATCTGTTTACCTTTACATCATCGATCCCAATATGGGCGAATCGGCTTCCGTGAATACCAAAGTGAGAACATCTGCAACATCGAATTCTGCATAAGCAAACGGCAAAACCTTGCCCCTTTTTGACCCATGGTAGCACTGGTGTGGAGGTGTGGCATGGCCAGAAATGTCGAAATTTGACATATTTTCGACATTTAAAATTTTTCGCGGTTTCGGTTCACTTAACTGAGTTGATTAAATGGCCGGTCGATCATGTGTGATCGACGATATAAAGGTAAACCCAAAAGATCATTTGTTTTTAAACAAAGTTATAGTGAAAAACTGTAAGAAAGGGAAGAATCTAAGTATGGCATGGATTGACTACAAAAAAGCATTTGATAGTATCCCACATTCATGGATAAAAGAGTGCTTAAAATGCATACGATACTACATTACAGTAACCATGAAACAGTGGCAGACCACTTTGCAATTAAGCCATGATGAAGGACAGATTATTATACCAGGGATAAAAATCCAAAGAGAAAAAAACCAAATCGAACGAATAATGAAAAAAACCACAGGAACAGGAGCTGAGCAGCTGGAACAGTTTATTCTGGTACCTCGGCTACGAATAGCCTTCAAAGGAATAACCATTCTAGTTTCTTACATCTTTTTATCATAAAAACCTAATTGCTCATTAGACAATTAAACAATTAAACAATGTGTAACTAGCAAATTCAATCTGACAAAAAATCCAATGTTTCAAGTTAAAAAAGAGAAACAAGCATCAGGGTAAATCATCCAAAAGCATCACAAAAGGCATACATACACCACAAGACAGCCCTAAATACACAAATATAGTCTAAGTGATACACCAGTCATATAACAACTAGAATTTACTGACTCAAACTTTAATAAATGTCAACATTTTAAATAGTAATATTTATTTCCAAATTCAAGCCTTTGGGTTTTAAAGTTCCAAACATTAATATAAATCTGCTTTCTAAGTTCAACAGTTTCTCTAAAAAATTACCAGCATTATACTCATCAGGCCTAGCTAAAGCACAAAAAAATAGAGAGTCCAAAAGACCATCATGAACACTGTTAAAATGTTCTGCAATTGGACTCTCCCTTCTACATTTTCTAATATCCCCCATATGCTCCAGAATTCGGATTTTTAGCTGACGCTTGGTTTGACCAATATAATACTTAGGGGGGGGTACAATCACAACCCACTATATATACAATCCCACAAGATTTACAATCGAATATGTCAGTAGCCTTATATTTTACCCCATTAATCTGACACCCTGACAAATTCTTCACGTTTGGACAAACTTTACAATTACCACATTTGAACATCCCCTCTGATGTAAGTGTACCATTAAACAGGATAGTCTTTATTCTTCGCTTTGGCTTTAACATTTCCTTCAAATTCATATATCTACCATAAGAAAAACAAACTTTCCTAGGGAACAGATTACCAAACTCAAGATTTTCAGAAACTAATGGCCAAAGAAAATCCACAATCTTTTTCAAAGTAGCAGAAAAGGGAGAAAATTTAGTAACATAATATAATTTATTCTCACCTCTCCTACTCAAAAATGTTTCCTCAGTATTACTCTTTCTATACAATCTACTACCATCCCTACCGTTCACGTTTGAAGTTAATACCCTATCAATACTATCCTTAATTAATAATTCAGAATACCCTCTAACTGCCAATCTGTTTTTAACATCCTTAAATTCTGATTCCAATAAAACACTTTCAGAGGTATGTTCAAATGTCCGTTTGAATTCACCATAGGGAAGTGATTCAATTAAATGCATGGGGTGAGCACTTGTAGCATAAAGGAAATTGTTGGTTGCAGTATCTTTTCTAAATGGCCTAAACTGTACAGTATTATTGAAATCCACATATAGTAAGATATCCAAAAACTGAATAGTATGGACATTAACTACATATGTGAATTCCAAGCCAAATTTGTTACCATGCAGAATCCCAGCAAACTCATCAAATTTCCTAACATCACCAGAACATACAAAAATTAAATCATCTATGTACCTATAATAAAGTGCCACATTTTTCTTGAAAAATTCCAAAGTATATAAGAATGTGATCTCAAAATAGGACATGAATAATATAGCATACGTGGGGGCAAAATTTGCCCCCATCGCAGTCCCTTCTGTTTGCAAAAATATTTTTTGTTCACACAAAAAATAATTATGAGTAAGTGCAAATTCCAAAAGTAAAATAATAAAGGATGTTCTTGGACCCTCCCCTAAAATTTTACCAATAGCCTCTAGGCCAAAGTTAGTTTTAATGCTGGTGTATAAGGACCTTACATCCACAGTAGCCCAATAAAAGGTATTTTCCCACTGTAAATTCCTTATCTTCTCACAAAGACTGTTAGTATTACAAATATGCGAATTCACATTTTTCAATTATTTTTTCAAAAGACTGTCCAAAAATATGCCAACATTTTCAAGATATCCACCACAAGACGAAACAATAGGGCGACCAGGAGGATCCAACATATTTTTATGTATTTTGGGCAGGGCATAAAATGTGGGGTCCCTAGGATTTACAATATGCAATTTTTTAACATCTTTGCCAGTCAAAAAGCCTAGCCTTTCCCCTTTCTCTAACAAATCCAGTAATGTTGTATTAAACTCTACTATTGGATTGTTAGGTAATTCAATATACACCTGTTCATTAGATAATAGATCAAACACCATTTTTAAATAATGCAACCTGTCCATGATCACCCAGTTCCCTCCCTTATCTGCCTGACAAAAAACATATTTATCTGTGACATTCTGCATGCTTCTTAAAGCTGCCCATTCAGACTTAGAAAGATTAAATTCAACATATTTTTTCAAAAACAGAAAATATTCACATTCTATTTTACTAACTAAAGCATTTTCAAATGCTTTCAAAGTAAAAGAACTTTCCAAAATTATACAAGCAATGTTTAAAATGCTTCCCTGTTTTTTATACTTTTGTCACCCCCACAAAAAAATGAAATTGAAAATAAGTGCGATAAGCTATGTAAGATGCCTATGGCTTACACTACTGTCATTATATATATATATATATATATATATATATATATATATATATATATATATATATATATATATATATATTGTGTGTGTGTGTGTGTGTAAGTAGGCTTTTATGATGGAAATGTTCTGAACTGAGCAGTTTTGTCACTATTGGTTCATGCATTTTGTTTCATTGCCTACTGGAAAAATGTTCAAACAATAAATTTAAAATGCGCTCTAAGTCTAACAAGTGTGTTGTATTATACAAGGAATATAATTTAATAAATTCAGGAAGGTATATCAAAGAACACAAGCATGTTTCTTGTTTTGTGTGTAAGGGGCCTATGAATTAAAAACAGCCCAAAGGTAATCTTTATCCACCACTGGCCAGATGTATTTTTTTGGGTTGTTGTTTGGGTTTCAATGCTGTTTCAATGAATGTGAGTTTCAAGGGCAGAGAAGTTTTAATGCTAACTTTCTATTTTCATCGTGAAACCGTATTGCTTTGTTTAGCAGATGTCTATTAGTGCTTGTGCATTGCGCTATAAAATGTAAAAATAAAATCCAAATATTCATTGTAGAAGTAAAGCAGTATGCATATACACACATTAGTGTTTATGGTAAATGGGGTGAAATAGCCAGGTAATGGCTAGAGGGGAACTCTGGTGCCATATTTTGGTTGTCTGTTCTTCAGTTTGTGTTTGAAAGTTGGTATCCCACAATTCCACTGGAGTGGGTGGGGTTACATAATTATGTATACAAATTTTATGTTAATCAGCATACAGATTTGTACCTATTTTTCATGGGCCTTGTCCAGATTTTTGATGTTTTCAGGTTGAGAGGTATGTAAATGGATAGAAGAAATAAAAGAAAGAATAAGAAGTTAAAGGTAAAGTATATGAAATGGGATGAAATAACAGCCAGAGAGATTGAAACAAAGCTGAGGAAAGCCTCTAACTGGAAAACCCCAGGCCCAGCTGCAGTACCTAACATTTGGCTTAAAGTATTAACTTCTTTGCATGAGGATCTAGCCATGAGTAATAACTATTTATATGCACACCCCAAACACACACCACACTGGTTAACAACAGGAAAAATAATGCTCTTACTTAAGAGTGAACCTGCAAGCTACCCTAAAAATTATAGACCAATAACTTGTCTTCCGACGATGTATAAATTATACACGGGAATTGACGCTGACAGAGTTTATAGTCATCTAGAAGAAAACTCAATTATGGCAGTAGAACAAAAGGGCAATAAAAGAAAGTCATATGGACAAAAGATCTGTTTACCTTTACATCATCGATCCCAATATGGGCGAATCGGCTTCCGTGAATACCAAAGTGAGAACATCTGCAACATCGAATTCTGCATAAGCAAACGGCAAAACCTTGCCCCTTTTTGACCCATGGTAGCACTGGTGTGGAGGTGTGGCATGGCCAGAAATGTCGAAATTTGACATATTTTCGACATTTAAAATTTTTCGCGGTTTCGGTTCACTTAACTGAGTCAATTAAATGGCCGGTCGATCATGTGTGATCGACGATATAAAGGTAAACCCAAAAGATCATTTGTTTTTAAACAAAGTTATAGTGAAAAACTGTAAGAAAGGGAAGAATCTAAGTATGTCATGGATTGACTACAAAAAAGCATTTGATAGTATCCCACATTCATGGATAAAAGAGTGCTTAAAATGCATACGATACACCCTACACTGATTGACTACATTACAGTAACCATGAAACAGTGGCAGACCACTTTGCAATTAAGCCATGATGAAGGACAGATTATTATACCAGGGATAAAAATCCAAAGGGTTATATTCCAGGGTGACTCTCTGTCACTGTTGCTATTCTGCCTTGCTATTACTCCATTAAGCTGTTTACTTAACAGCTTAGGCCATGGCTACAATTTGGCTTCTAGAAAACAACAAAGTCTAATGACTTCTCATCTTCTCTTTGTTGATGATTTAAAATTGTATAGGCTCATCAGACAAGGCACTGAAAGCACAGCTGTAAGTTGTCAAATCTTTTTCAGATGATATTGGAATGTCATTTGGTCTTGATAAATGTGCAAAAGCAACCTTTAAAAAAAGAAAACTGCTGCATCAGGAAAACATCAGTTTGGGACAAGAATGGGATATAAAAGAACTTGAGCAAGAGGGAGTGTATGAATACTTGGGAGTTGATGAAGGATCAGCAATAAAACATGAACAAATGCGAATAAAGCTCAGTAAAGAATACTTCAGAAGACTTAAATTAATCCTGAAAACAGCATTGACATCTAGGAACAAGATCCAAGCCATAAATCAATTTGCTCTTCCTGTTCTAACTTATAGTTTTGGAGTGATTGACTGGCCCCAAAAAGTGTTGGATAGATTTGATATTAAAACAAGAAGGATGCTTCATGCTTATCAAATGATTTATAAAAATCAGTGTATACCAAGATTATATATTCCCTGTTCTGAAGGAGGGATTGTCCTCCTTGAAATTGATTACATGTATAGATCTGCAATTGTGGGACTCCACACATATCTACTGACCTCACAAGATTAATCAAGAACTAATGCAGGAATTGTTAAGGAGAGTTGAATTCACATCAAGAAATGAAAGTTAATATTGGCAGCTGAAGATAGTGGGGTATGTACATGCTGGTTTACAAAGTCTATTGAACATGTGGGAGAAACAGACATATGCAGGTTTTGTAAAACCGAATTGGAAACAGTCACTCACCTTGTTGCTGGTTGCAACGCACTAATGGCAGAGGGAATGTATACTGAAGGGCATAATAATGTGGCGGGACTGTTACACTGGCGATTGTGCAAACATTATGGTATCGAAGTGGCTGAAAAACATTGGAAACATGAGCCTCAAAGAATCATAGAAAATGATTAAGTTTATATCACATGGGATCACCCAATACCAACAGTTCAAAAGATAGATGCTAGAAAACCAGATATAATGGTCCAAGAAAAGAAAACAAAAGTAGCATTGATCATTGAAATCACCAGACCCAGTGACTACAGTGTCTTGCTTACAGAGAGACACAAAGTCATAAACTACCTTGATCTGCAGGCAGAAACAAGAGCCATGTGGAAGAAAGATACCCAGACAGTTCCAATAGTAGTAGGAGCAACTGGTCTTATAAAAAATAATTTACAATTTTATTTATATGTAACAAGTCACATAACACCATATGAATTGCATAAGGAGTCATTACTAGGCACATTGCGGGTGCTACGAAGAGTAATTTTGGCTAACATCAAAGAGTGAAACAATACTAATTTCATGAACTTTAATCGTACTTTGACTTAGGAATGCGGTCCATTCCTGTCATGGTATTAGAAACCCAAAAGACTTGGAGAAATTAAAAAAAGAATCAGTGCATACCAAGATTATATATTCCCCGTTCTAAAGGAGGGGTGGGCCTCCTTGAAACTGATTACATGTGTAAATCTGCAAACATGGGACTCCACACATATCTGCTGACCTCACAAAAACCCGCATGTAGTGAAAGTTTTGAAACATGAGGAGAATAAATCTAAGATGATTTCCCTGCTTAAGCTAGCAGAAACATATCGGCATCAAGCAAGAATGGAAATCAAACCACAAGTAGATAAAAATCAGGCAGCAACTGAATGTGCCAGAAAACCAAAGAAAGATTATAAGGTAAAAAAACAGATGAGAAGGCAAGAAATGTGGAAAATGCATAAATATAGTTGCAAGTACAGAAAACTTCTGGAAGAACCTTCTGTTGATCAGGAACGAATGCAGGAATGGTTAAGGAGAGACAAATTCAAACCAAGAGATGAAAGGTTAATATTGGTGGCACACGATAGTGGGTTACGTACACATTAGCTAACAAAGTCCATTGAACATGTGGGAGAAACACACAAATGCAGGTTTTGTAAAACAGAATTGGCAACTGTTGCACATCTCATTGCTGGTTGCAACATACTTATGGCAGAAGGATTGTATACTGAAAGGCATAATAATGTGGCAAGACTGTTGCACTGGGGATTGTGCAAACGTTATGGTACTGAAGTGGCTGAAAAACACTGGAAACGTGATCCCCAAAGTGTCATAGAAAATGGTGAAGTCTTCATCATACGGTATCACCCATTACCAACAGTTCAAAAGATAGATGCTAGAAAACCAGATGCAGTGGTCCATGAAATGAAGACTAAACTAGCACTGATCATTGAAATTGAAACACCCAGTGACTACAGCGTCTTGCGTACAGAGAGACACAAAGTCATAAAATATCAGAATTTGCAGGCAGAAATGAGAGCAATGTGGAAGAAAGATACCCAGATAGTTCCAATAGTATTAGGAACAATGAGTCTTATAAAAAAGAATCTACAATCACACTTAGATATGTTATCAATACATGGAACGCCATATGAATTGCAGAAGGAATAATTACTGGGCAAATTGGAGGTGCCGTGAAGAGAACTTCTGACTGACATCAAAGGTTGAAACAATACTAATTTCATGAATTTTAATCATACGTTGACTTAGGACTGGGGTCCATTCCCATCATGGTATTAGAAACCCAAAAGATTTGGAGAAATGAAAAAAAAAAGAAAATTAACTAAGCCATGATAAGAGGCAATTTATTATCCTAAGGGTGATAATTCAAAGGGTATCTTGCCCTTAATCTATTAAGCTGTCTGCTTAACCGATTAGAGATTTTATTGTCTGAGGAAGCATTTGTGAACATGAAGGTTTTACTTGCATTAAATTTAATTCACATAGCTCGTGGGTCCGGACTGCTTTTTTAAATTGATTTATATTTACTTTGGTTCGCCTGGATTTACTTCTCAAGTTTTTGTATTTTGTACTTAAAAGATTAGGTCATGATTAAAATTTGGCTCCCAGAAAACATCAAAGTGTAAAGACTCATCTTCTTTTTGTGGATTATTTAAGACTGTATAGTTCATCAGATGAAGACCTGAAAGCACAACTGCAAGTGGCCAATACTTTCTCAGATGATCTTCTTCTTCTTCTTCTTTCTGCTTTTCCCGGTTAGGGGTTGCCACAGCGGATCACCTGTCCGCTCATGATTGGCATATAAGAATGGTATTTGGGCTTGATAAATGTGCAAAAAACGACACTTAAATCAGGAAAACTGCAGCACCAGGAATTTGATATAAAGGAATTTGAGCAGGATGGAGTGTATAAATATTTGGAAATTGACGAAGGATTGACAATAAAACATGAAGAAATGTGAACAAACTCAGTAAGAAATATTTTATAAAGCTAAACCTAATAGTGAAAACAGTCCTGACATCTAGGAACAAAGTCCAAGCTATAAACCAGTTTATTCTTCCTGTTCTAACTTACAGTCTTGGAGTGACTGACTGGCCTCAAAAGGTATTGGATCTGTTGGACAGGAAAACAAGAAAAATGCTTCATGCTTATCAAATGATATATAAAAATCAGTGTATACCAAGATTATATATTCCCCATTCTGAAGAAGGTATCATTTTAAAATATGAGGAAAACAAGTCTAAGATGATTTTCCTGCTTAGTTTAGCTGAAGCACATAGGTGTCAGGTGGTAATATAAATCAAACCAGAAGTAGATAAAAAACAGGCAGCAACTGAATGTGCCAAAAAATGAAAGGAAGAAAGAATATAAGGTGAAGCATCAGATGAGAAGGCATGAAATGTGAAAAAGGCATAACTAGAGTTGCAAATTCAGAAAACTGCTGGAACCACCTCATGTGGATCAGGATCTGACATAGTCATGGTTAAGGAGAGGTGAATTTAAATCAAAAGGTGAAACAATACTGGAGACCCAGGATAGTGGACTACATACACATTGGTTTATAAAGTCCATCGAACATGTAGGAGAACCAGACATATGCAGGTTCTGTATAACAGAACTGGAAACGGTCACATATCTTGTTGCTGGGTGTGATACATTAATGACAGATGGCCTGTACACTGAAAGGCAAAATAATGTGGCAAGACTGTTCCACTGGGCATTGTGCAAACATTGCAATATTAAATTAGTCGAGAAGTACTGGAAACATGAGCCACAAGGCATTATAAAGCATGATGAAGCTTATATCACATTGAATCATCTATTACCAACAGTTCAAAAAATAGATGTTAGAAAAAAAAGGAAGCCAATCTGGTGGTCCCCTGCCATTAATAAACTCTACAACAAAAGGAAAAATTGTGGCAGACACTAAAAACAACTTACATATCAGACTCATCAGGCTAATGGAGCAATAATTTCCAGGGTCTGTCGTTGCTCCCCCTTTATGGAGTGGGATGACTGTAGCAGTACGCCATTCATTAGGGACATAGCCTGAGGTAAGACTGTGACTGAACAGGGCACACAGATGTGGTGCCAGTTCATTTTGTAGCTCATGTAGGATGCAGCCAGGGATATTATCAGGTCTCATGGATGGTCTATTCTTGGCTTTGGACAATGCTGCTTTTACTTGTGCTGCAGAAATGGTGGGTACTAGGCTTTCTTCTGGTATTGTGATAGGGCCCTGGGGGGGGTAAAGTTAGCTCTGAAACTGTCAGCCAGTATGTTGGCTATATCTGTTGGCTCAGTATAGCAGATGCCATTGTTCAACAACTCAGAGCAAATCTGGGTATTGCCTTTGAGGTTTTTGATATAGCTATAGAAGGCTTTATGGTTGTTTTTGGTGTCAGACACAATTCTGCCTTCATAGCTGGCTTTAGAGGATTTGATAAGGGATCTCATCTTTTTGCTGAGACCGATAAGGGAGGTTTTCCAGTCTTGTGACTTAATTTTTTTCTGCAACAGTTTCTTCCTTCTGTTGTAGAGTTTATTGATGGCTGGAGACCACCAGACTGGCTTCCTTTTTTGGAGAAGAGTGTCTTAATTCTATTTGGTATGGGAAGATCCATGCATTTGTGTACATGCTCATACAGTGCATTGGTGTATGATTCGGCAGTCATGCAGCTATTTTCCATTGGCATGGGTGCTGAGAAGTTAGCCACCTCTGTTTTTAGGAGCCCAAAGTCGGCTTTAGGGAAGTTTTTTCAGGGTGGTCACCTTAGTGGGGGTTGTAGGTGAGATGGAGACTTCCATGGTGATCAGTTGGTGGTCAGATTTAACCAGGGAGGAATTGACTATAGGTGTGGAGCAATGGTTTCCCATGTTGGTGATAACCAGTTTGAGGATATTGCTTCCTCTAGTGGGGGTCAGAATGATTTGGTCCAAGGCCCTGGAATTGATAAATTCCAGAAAGCATTGGGCCTATAGATTGGTACTTGAATAGTTTTCCCAGTTGAGAGAAGGGTAGTTGAAGTCACCCAGTATGAGAGTACTGGGTTAGACCTTGATAGATTCCAGGGTGCCTAGGAACTTGGAGTGAGAGTCTAGGGACATGTTTGGGGTTCTGTAGCAGGCTATGACTTGTATCGCCATCTTACCCAGTGTTAGCTGTACCTGAAGTATCTTGAATGCATTATGTTGGGCTACCAGTCTAGAGGTGTGCATATCTTTTAAGAATATGGAGACAGCTCCACCTTTGGAGATTCCGGAGGTATTATGAGGCCGAAAGGTATGGAATGAGTTGTAGCCTGGGAGCGCAGGGGTGCTTTCTGCCTCTTTATACCGGGTCTCCATTACAGCATAGATGTCAACATTCTCCATTTTAAGGAGAGCTTCGAGTGAGTGCATCTTGAGATTTAGACTTCTAGCATTGAACAGCATGACTCTCAGATTGCATTTGTTTGTAGCTGTTATGGTGGAATTTTGGTCAAAAGGCACTATAGAGGTGGCAAGAGCCTTAGCCAGTACTCAGAATATCAGGGGTGACAGACGCAGGCCATCTCTGGCAAAGCATGGAGGTCTGTCGATCATGTCGTCCCAGGCAGACAGATACTAGATTTCCCTTAGAATGACACCAGAATCTTAGCCAGCTGTTGAAGTCAATCATTTTCTGCTTGTACTGTGGTATCATTATGGACTGTTGTCTGCATGTATGATTTGGCAAAATTTTACGCCAGATGCCCTTCCTGATGCAACCCTCCCCATTTATCCAGGCTTGGGACAGGCACATAGAAATGCACTGGCTTGTGCATCCCCAGTAAAGGCAGGAGTCAGAGCTTGACGTGGCAGAGTTGAAGATGTTAAGATTTGCACTGGGTGTGACGAGGATAGACAGGATTAGGAATAAGTATATTAGAGGGTCAGCCCAGGCTGGAATGTTTTGAGACAAAGCCAGAGAGGCAAGATTATGTTGGTTTGGACATGTGCTGAGGAGGGATGCAGAGTATATTGGGAAAAAGATGCTAAGGATGAAGCTGCCAGGTAACAGGAAAAGAGGAAGGCCTAAGATAAGGTTTATGGATGTGGTGAGAGAGGACATGCAGGTGGTTGGTGTGATAGAGCAAGATGCAGAGGACAGGATGAAATGGAGACAGTTGATCTGCTGTGGTGACCCATAATGGGAGCAGCCGAAAGAAGAAGAAGAAGAAGACTGTGGTATCATTCTGGGTGATGGTAGAATACTGGTCAGGGTTAGGGTTATACTTGCCTAGGCCACATAATCTGAGAGTTGAAACACAAAAGACTTGGAGAAAGAAAATGCACTGGGACTCATTACATACTAGACTTGGACCTAAAAAGAAACACAGAAAAGACCTACCTTGAGTTAAATTGGTATATCTCTCCAGCAAACAGATTTAGTAATCTTCCCTCTATTAATGATGTTTTTCATACTTTAACTAAGACATCAGTTGACACCCTTTGTAAATATCACCATCAAGGCAAGTCAGGGTAAGAAACAATAAACCTGCCTGGATAAACAATGTGGTTAAACCTGTCACGTCTAAGAGATATCACATGAAAAACCTAGACAAGATTACTATACTTCAATCTAACACTATGAAGCAAACAACCCTGTACTTCTTTGGAATACTGTGAATTGTCTCACTGGTAAATCAAAATAGGTAAAAGACAATTCAGTGAAACAAAACTCCTATGTTGGCATTTAAACTTTATTGTCCTGTTATTACCATTTTTTTTTTCAAAAATGCATAAATATGTTCATTCAAATGCTAACCCAGTTGATTCCAACAATGAAACCATCATTCTTAAACCAAGTATCACTTTTGGACATAAAAAAGTAAGCATGTCTCTCCCACCTGTAGGGACCTTTCCTCCCGTTTCTTAAGACATCTTAGAGGTTAAATAACTCTCCCAGCCACTCAGTTAATATGAGCAGAATGTGAAAGCTCTGACCCTGTCTTGTGGAAAAAAGTCTAGAACTATACCACTTTTTTAAAAGATATAGATATACGCAAGAATAAAAATGACTGTAGATTAGTTAAGACTCTCAAAAAAGCAGTAAATAACCCAACTATCAATATATCTCCTACAGCACAACAAACGATCCCCCAGTCAGCATGGCTTTATATCCTCATGGCACCCATACTGCTACTGTGGAGCTTATTGAAAGTGTTGCTACCAACCCTGTCAAACAAAATGCACAGCTGCCACTTTCATGGAGTTTTCAAAAGATTTGACATTGCAGACTATAACATTACACTTTTATGCTCTAGAACACGGTCTTTCACCCTAACTCCTTATTTCATTTTCCTTGTTCTCACCTTAGGAAAAAAAAACAGAATATATCTTGGCAAGCTTTGCTTTGTTGTGATAGTGGCATTCCAGAAGGATATATACTTGACTCACTGCTTCTGTCTAGCTGTACAAGTGTCATGTACATACATACTGCAGGAATCCATCAAATTCAATATTTATATGATTCACTTATTCATGTTCTAATACGCAATACAAACTAAATGTTAATATACAACTACATTTCAGTACAATTAAATCATGGATTAGTAACAGCAGATGTAATTTTCTTTGATTTGCAGAAGGAGTCACTTTTGGGAACATTGCAGGTGCTGCAAAGAGCATTTTTGTCGAACAACAAAGATTAAAACAATACTAATTTCATGAACTTTAATCATACCGTGAATTGGGAATGGCGTCCATTCCTGTAATGATATTAGAATCCCAAAAGACTTGGGAGAAATTAAACCACAAGACACCCTATGAACACAGTCATTCCTCAATATGGCAATTATCATCTTGTTTGTTGCCCAATCAGGGTGAGGACATATGACTCCCCAAATGAAGCCCATAATTCCATTCCTTCCCTTCATTGACTAGAGTCAGATGTTGACAGTGAGCCGTCATGCATGTGGGGCACCCAACTCTGCCCCTGGCCTATTACCTCCACTCTGCACCTTGTGGTATCACAATTACTGCTTTGTTCATCTACGCAAGTCTAGTCCAATTAGTCTGTTGTAGAGAATCAAGCACTTCATGATTTGGTGACAAACAGAAGTATCAGGGTAATGATTCCTGACAATGGTGATGGAATGGTGATTGTGGATGTGGTTGATTACTCATGCAAAATGTTGGAAATGCTGAATAATCATGATGTTTATGGTCGAGTTTCTAAGAAAAAGGTTTACATAGCTTATGCTAGGATTGACTGTCGATCATGTGACCTGCTTATGCAAGGTAACATTACAAGCCAAGTATATTATTTTTTTGTCAGTCAACCACTTTGCCATTCCAGTGATTTCTGGCATTCCAAAATGTAGAAAAATGTGGAGAATCCATCTTTAAGACCTATTGTTTCAGCTGTTCAATCTAAAACTGAACCACTGGCGATTTATATAGACAGGCATACCAAACTTTTGTTAGACAATTTTTCATACATGCTGAAGGTCTCATGGCACTTTTTACTGAATCTTAATGAGGCATCATTTAATGAGAAAAGCTTTTTGGTGACTATTGATGCGATTAATCTCTTTACAGTCATACCACATGATATAGTTGACCACAGTTGATTAAAGACTTGTGTCTCTGCCTCACACTTTGTGGTTATTGTTATTCCATAAGGTAGAGTGATTGACTGTTGTTGTTATGGATTTGATCATTTGTGGGTTACTAAACAAATGGCCCTTCTACCTGGGTCCCATGCTTTGTGTGAATGATATTTGCTTGGGATAAACAAAATAAGTTTAAAGATAAGCTATATGTGAGAAGGAGTGAACCTGGCTCTATAATACTACCATCCCAATACAGCTACCTCATATGCATTAAGATTTGGAAATCAAATCCATCTGCTTTCTTAGGAATCATTAGTTTCCAGCAACTAATCTGAGATAATTTACCTGACTATAAAGATTTACTAAAGGCATTTTGACACTGGTTAAAAAAGCAGAGAATTGGTTGTGAGGGCAATGATGGATCTTGGTTAAATGGGACCCTAGGCAGGGTAATAGATCAGGGCTACCCTCCAGCCACAGCCACCCCAACACCAGACTCCCCACCCTCCCCACAGACATTGTAATGTCCCATTACCTGGCTACCTCTCCTCAGTAAGAATAAACACTTTTTAAACCCATCAGTGCGCATACTATTTTCTTATTTACTTTTACAGTGATTACAGATAATTGGATTTAA
Organism: Protopterus annectens; assembly: GCF_019279795.1. NCBI lineage: Eukaryota > Metazoa > Chordata > Ceratodontiformes > Protopteridae > Protopterus > Protopterus annectens. The sequence continues at coordinate 1,866,215,388 of NC_056741.1, read as the reverse complement.
TTTAAAACTTTATTTCAAATTTTACAGCACAAACACCACTAACCATTTGCTAATGAAAACAGTACAGTCTCACAATGAAAACAGACTTAGCATGAGCAATAGTATACTTCTCTACAATTTAAATTCATATTTATTAAAACTGCATTGAAACCCACATTCATATAAAATAAATCTGGCCATTGGCAGATTAAGTGTATCTTTGGAAAATTTCTAAACCTAGGCCCCTTTCACACATTTTTAGGACCATGCATAAATACATGTGCAAGAGAATTCAATAAAGCCTGCACAGAATTATTTTCCATGAAGGCATGGTGGCACAGTATTTACATGGAAGTAGTCAGATGTGCGATCCAGTAAACAAAGCTGAGGGGCATGCATGAACATGCAAACACGTGTCTGTGGCATGCAAATCACCTCATAAGCAGGTGAAATTGCATGCAAATGAGGGTGGTAGAGTGATCCAGCAAGTAAATTGGCAGCCCTGCAAAACCCTTTTTGCTGTCCATGATTTACACAGAAAATTTCCATGTACAGGATTTAAAAATGACAGCAGAGGCTGTAAAAGTGTACTTAGAGTGGCAGAAATAGCATAGCAGACACAGATATGTGCAAAACTATCCACCATGTCCCCAAAACCATATGGAAAATAATGTAAAATAATTTTATTTTTTTTAATACTCGGGTATGTTTGTGCAGCACGCTGCGCAAACATACCCGAGTATGTTTGCGCAGCGTGCTGCAGTGTGCAAACATTCCTTTATGGAAAAAATAAATAAAATAAAAAGAGTGTAAAAATGAAAATTAATAATATGTGACAGTAATGCATGATAAGACTCTGTTTGGAGTATGTACAATGTTAGACTGCTGTGGCTGCTAAACAGGCAGGGACTGGAACCCTGTAGTTTTCAAGTTCTGTGCACGGATCTGTATGCAAATGAGCTGGAGTTACTGAATAGCACAAATGGGAATCTGTGTCTACAGATCACACCCATGTAGGCACAGAACTGTGTTGGTGTCCACAAAAGAAGCAACTGACAGCAAAGGGGATGTGTCCGAGGGCATGTAAGCTCATTGGAGCTCAGTGGCACCTGTTTGAGTGGTGTGCCACTGAGCTGATCAGAGGGGTGTGCACATTGACTGCTAAGCTGTGTTTACCTCTGAGGCATGTGTTTTATCGTGTTTGCATGGAGCACCTCCATGCTGAGTGTGACCTTGCATGGAGGTGTGTCTACTGACTGTTGAGCATTGTTTATCTTTGTGGCATGAGTTTGCAAGGTGTGCTGCAGTGCTTAGCAAGAAAGGCTGTGAAAAATAAATAGGCTGTGAAAGCCAATGATATATTAATTAATTACTGATGAGCCCTGTTTCATTTAAACTAGGGCCATTAAAACCCCTTAGTTATGTACTTGGCAGGTGAAATGCATCATAGGTAGCCAACCACACAGGCTGCACCTACATCAGAGCACTATAAAGTATGCATACACCTTATAATCTGATTTGTCCCCTTTACTCTGCACTATTGGGTATTTTAACTGAGAAAATGCTAGGGGCTGGTGCAGGTCTGCTACATATGTATATAGTAGATGCTGAGGTAAGTGCTGATGCTGCTGCTGACAATAGGCCTAGACTGAGAAGGAAAAGAATGTTCAGGCCCAGGGTGACCTTCCAGGAGCTACATGAGCTGGAGATTGTAGAGCACTACAAGGTGGACAGGGAATTGTACAAGAACTCACTGAGCTCTGCCACCCTCAACTCAGACCCAGAGCCAACAGAGGGGAACGCATCCCAGTGAAAACAAAGGTATGTGCAGCTCTTAAGATACTAGCTACAGGTACTTTTCAAAGACCAACTGGGGACATGATGGGAGTCTCACAGGCATCAGCATCCAGAATACTTCACCAGTTCCTGGATGCCATGCTAACATGCCAGTGAGCGCATTTATTTACTCCACACCCTGGAGGAAAGGGCCAGCAGTATGCAGCTCTTCTACCATGTAGCACACTACCCTGGGGTACTGGATGCCATAGACTGCACTCATGTATACATCAAGGCACCACCCGGTGAAGAGGGTAGAATCTATTTCAACTGCAAGGGGTATCACTCTATCACCTGCCAGGTCTTGTGCAATGCCCAGGACATTTTCATGAATGTGTGTGGTGGTAGTCCTGGCAGTTATCACAACTCCCATATCTGGCATGCATCACAGCTGTACCAGATGTTTGCCAGGGAGGCATCCCATATGGCCATTTATTAGGGGATGCGGGCTACACACTAAACTATTGATGATGATACCCATCAGAAATGCACACATACCTACTGAAGAACACCATAATGAAGTACACACACAAACTAGGGACATCACAGAGCATATGTTTGGATTGCTGAAGTCATGGTTCTGGTACCTTGATATATCTGGTGGATCCCTGCAGTACTCACCAGCCACATGTGCACACATTTTCACAGTATGTGCCATGCTGCACAATATGATCCTGTGGAAACAGCTTCAGCAGGATCAGTAAAGGGAAGGGAAATATAGCCCCCTACCAGTGCCTAGGTCCCCACAGCCACACCCACAGGGGGACCTGGAGGAGGAACCCCCTGAGGTTGTCCTTGTAGGCAGATGTAGGCATGCCCAGTATGCCCTGGCCTTGGCCAAGAGACAATGCATAGCACATGCACTGACAAACTAGGCCCTAGGGACTGACACCATACTTTGACTCATATACATACAGTATACTACAAATTATAATGTATACCACAAGGCCAGCAGTATATGATCCAGAAGTCACAAAATAAGATGAAAATACTAAATTAATAGCATATAACTGGCTGAAAACAGACCTTTATTAGTGAGACAGAATGCCTTCTTCAGTGTATGAACATTTCACACAAAATACCATTCATTTATAGACACACCCCACCTGGGAAACAAGTGGAAAATGCAACCAATGTGTGGTTAAAGAGAAAGAACACAAAAAATATATACACATTGCTGTAATGGCCAAAATTAAATGCAATCATGGCTTAATATTAAAAACTATACAAAGCTATACTGCATAATTAAGCATGTAAACATGGCTTAACATTAGATAACAAATATGACATTTGTATGAATTACATGTAATAATGAGAAAGAATATTTAGAAAAAATATATTATAAAATTCGCCCAACATATTGAATTAAGTATCATAAATATAACTGATATGAGAAAACACATAATATTATTGGTATAATCATAACCAGGGGGTCACAGCAAGAACATAAACACAGTGCACTGGGTGTTCCAACCAAGAAATATGTGGTTAATACATGATAATGTAGCCGGATTAGGGAATCCATGCTTGGTCCAGGGTTCCATAAAGCCTTGTTCAACTATAATCGAAGAAGGTATGTAGATATACCTGCAACTGCCCTTCATCGGATTCTATATGAAACATATGAAAAAACGTAGAAAAATATAAAAAGATAGAGTCATATAGATTACTATAAACCAATAATCATAATAATTCATGCTGAAAATATGTTGAAAAATCATTTAACATAAATCTGAAACATGAACTTAACCCACCTCCATCCCAATGGTTACAAGTGGTCGTTGAGTCCACCCAATGTAATGATCCAATGTTGTTCCTTATGAGTAAGAATTTTGTGCCATCCCTGGGGATTACTGCGGTCACCCAGAATTCTGTCAATGATTACAAAAGAGAACTGTGCTTCAGGATGTTTGAGAGTATGTCTGTACAGGGCATTGGTGTCTTTCCTGATTTTTATATCTGATCTATGTTCATTGATCCGTGTTCTCAATGGTCTAGAGCAGGCATGGGTAAACTACGGCCGGGGGGCCACATGCAGCCCGTTAAACGTTTTGATTCGGCCCGCCAAACTTGAAAAAATTTAATAAATTAACCTTGTTAATGTTTTATTTCCCTTGCAATTCTGATGTTTCCTCACTAGATGGCGCACTCTAGATATATTGGCTTTGTTGAGGTGAAGCGTAGGCCTATTACTCCATGTTTGCACTTTACCCTTGACCCATCGCCCTCTATGAAGATGAGCGGACCCAAGAAAAGTAAAGTGGACAGAGAATGTCGAGTGTTCAATAAGGAGTGGACAACTAAATATTTTTTCACTGAACACCGATCATCTGCTGTTTGCCTGATATGCCAAGAAACTGAAAGAGTATAATATTAGCCGCACGCTAATTATGCTAGCAAGCTCTCAACAAAAGAACTGGAAGCTGCTGCTGAGAAGTTGGCAGCTAATTTGAAGGCTCAGCAAAGTTTTTAAACTGCCATTCAAGAGTCAAGTACCAAGGCCAGTTTTATGCTTTCATTCAAAATAGCAAAGGCCAGCAAACCAGACTTTGATGCGCTGGCTAAAAAAGGAGACCAGCAACACTGCTCCCATTAAAATGTGTTGTTAAAATAAACAGATCAAATATAACGCTTCACAGACTGACTTGCTGCAACTGTTTCGTCCTTGCACTGGTCGTTGTTGACTTTTGGCACCGGGGAAACAATTGAATAAAAGGAACAGGACAAGTACATCTGCATCTCCTACCGTTTTTGAAAAAAAAGACAATCGGGAGGAGAGTGATGGTGATATCCTGAAGGATAACAGAACTTTCAGTGCTTTAAAATAAAATGGTCATTTATTTGATTTTCAGTGTTTAAAGACTCATTTCGAAGTCAGAGATTTTATTGTAATGCTTTTCTTCATTTTCATTGGAAATTAAAGCACATGTTTTCTCCATATCCCAAGATGTGTATTTTTCCCCCAATGAGGTGATGTTTTCAAAGCATGCCATCTATCTGCTCCTGTTCCGGCCCCTTTGTCAAATGTTAGAACTCAGTGTGGCCCACGAATCAAAAAGTTTGCCCACCCCTGGTCTAGAGGTTTGACTTACATAAAAAGCTAAACACCGACAGGTTGCCAAATAAATCAACCAACTGCTACTGCAGTTGCCAAATATTCTGCATTGATATACTTTGCTAGTATTACGACTAGTAAATTCTTTGGTCTTAATAACTTGTTTGCATGAACCACAATGACCACACGGAAAAGTACCTACTAATATGTCCCCTGATATTGTCATTTGATGGTGTATTGCTCCCCCACTTTCGTTATGTTTGAAATGTGAAAAAAGAGAACCAAGAGTTTTGCCTCTCCTATAGGAGAAGTGGCATTTCTGATCCAATATTGTTCTCAAATGTGGCCATGAGAATATTCCAATGCCTGTTGATAATGCCCTTAAGAGCATTGGAATTCCTACCAAACGTGGTTACAAACCGAATGATATTTGTGGAGCAATCCCTGGTGTTAGATTGATACTGTAACAGAGTTTTTCTCTCAATATTCTTGGTCCAGTTCCAAGCATTAAGAATATCTTGGTGTCTATAGCCCCTATTGGCAAACCTGTGATAGAGATCCAAACCATCCTGATCAAAATCACCATGTATCAACTCAAGCGCTTGATACGCATAAACTGTGACTTGGGGATGTTGCATGCTGGAGGCATGCAACAAAGTGTTGTATTGAGGATATTTGCGATAAGATCTAGTGTTCAATGTATGGTCTGTATTTCTAGTGACAGTAACATCCAAAAAGTTAATGCTTAAATTCTATACCCCATACATTTTGGTTAAGATATTCAACAAATTCCTGTAAATACCTAACATCTGCCCGCCACACCATCCAGCAATCATCCAAGTATCTGCGCCAAATGTCTATTTTGACCAGATAGATGTTATGTAGTGGGTCATAGATCATGCATTCTTCAAAATATGCCATGAATAAATCGGCATAAATGGGAGCAAAGGATGCTCCGCATAGTCCTTGGAAATAAAAAAACATTCTTATTTAGAACATGTTAGAACTACAAATTATGCCAGCCAGCCCACACAACCTGTACCTAACCATGTATGAGTCAGCCCCAAGCTACATGTCTGTCAACTGCTGCAATCACAAGATAAGTCACTCTCCTATACACCACTTGTATGGGGTAGTAGAATATGGTAGCACATGTATGGATCTGCTGCATGTATGTAAGGGAATATAGTGGGTTATTGGGCTATGTGTAGAGATCTAACAGCCACTTGGGACAAAAGTTACACTGTCCAGTAGCATGTGTCCCATAATATTCACTAGGCCACATGGCTGGAAACTCTACTACATTATGCAATGGAGATAACAAACAGTGGGGACACAGCACAGTCGCACAACTTTGTATGCCAGCAGAGCATGGGCTGGTCATCCCCCACCCCCATCACATCACTGTTCACAGACAACTACTGCAACAGTAAGTCTGCAATGATATATCAGCAGATCAGACAATTCCCAGGTATTCCCAGGTATGTGTTGCATATTAAGTTCAGCATACAGCTGGGGAATGCCTTGGACAATATCAGGGAAGTGCTATACTGTGGTAACATGTGCAGCAGTCAATGGTCTGCAGCACACAAAATCCCAGACTGGAGTACAGGTAGCTCTGGCCTGGAGTCACCTTGCAAGCACTGACAGTCACATTGGGCATGCTAATGCACTTAACTTGAATCCAACACTCTTACCTCATCCACCCAAAGATCTGATATATGGAAATATGTCTGTACATACAGACAGCTACGTGCACATATTTGTCTCTCCCTATTCCCCTCACACTTGATTAGTATATCTATCAGTATGTGGCATATATATATATATATATATATATATATATATATATATATATACAAGATATACATATAGCTATAAAAAGTACAATGATAGACTCTGCACATATATCTACATAACACATGTACATAACATAAACACACAGCAACAGTTAGGGTGACATCCCTGTTATACACATTTATATATATGTGTGTGTGGGGAAGTATGCATGTCCCACATACCCTCAGAATGCTAGGGGTTATCTGCACTTACACAGCACAACAGTTGCCTGATAGAACCAGACCAAGGCCACAACAGTACATAATCCACACACCCACTGACACCTGTATCTATGGAATTTTACCCTGTAGACAGACACAGGTGAGCAGGTGGTGTAATGTAAACTGGTTGCAATGTATGCCTTGGACAGGCCATATTGTCTCTGGCCACATGTCTGCCTATCAAATTGTAACCAGCCACATATGGCCGTACTGCTAATTGTACACACATAGCAGGGTTATTAACAGGTATCCCACTCTTAGGACACTAGATACAATAACAGTATCAGACAGTATCACTCTGCAGTCCACACATACTGTCCAGTACTAGGCCACTTTGATTACTCCACAACTACTGTGCCTGCATCCACATATACAGCAGACATAATCTGTAGCTTGTGCAATAAGTGCTGCAAGTGTGTAATACCAGATAGGTAGTGGTTCTAATCTCATATCAGCCACTTCTGTGTGTGTGCATATATTCCCTTGCAGCACTAGAGACATGTCCATCTTGCCTATGTCTGTGCAATGGTAATGCATTTCATGGACCTGTGACAAGCTGCAAGCCTCTACAGTGCCCTCTTCTACAAGGCCTGCTGATGTCATCCACCTTAAGAGCACTGACTGACAGCCTAATTTCAAGTAAACTATGTGGCACATGTAATAAGTACTGTGTGCTATAGTGTGTTATAGTAGATAGGTAGGGGTTCTAATCCCACATCAACCACCTTTGCATGTGTGTATGCATGTGTCCAAAATATACCCTCTAGCAGCACTGTAGTCATGCTTATATGGGCTATTTCTGTGCAATGGTTATGCATTTTACAGCCCTGTGATGAGCTATTGCCCTCATCTCCATAAGAATAACTGTTGTCCGCCACCATCTAGATTTGTACATTCAGAAAAACCAGGTGACACATATCAAGGGTAGCAGACCTTGTCACAAAGTATGATTGCATGATTACGCTGACTGCCCCATTGTCCCTGATACACTGTTCTACACATATACAACTAGGGAGCCATGTACATATACTGCCATACCTTACTAATGTCATATTTCTGCTGTATTGCCATGCCATCCTGTGCCACTGTATTGCCGCCATGTGTCCATCGTTTAACTGCTCAGACTCCTGGAACAGAAACATACATAGGTCCGTGACACACATTTCATTCTGTAACACTACCATCAGTCTAACATCATGCAACAAAGATACACAAAGTTTGATGTATAGTCATGACACATGCCAACATACAGTACCTGTCATGGCCCACAACAACTGCCATGCCATAACAATACTGCACTTACGGAAGTACATGCACTGTAACATAGTCACCGTGTGCATCTGACACATATTTGCATGTCCCTGCATCGATGGCATGGATGGCAGGGATGTGGCACAGGTATCATCACATGCACAGGGTGTGGTGTGGGGGTGCCAGAGGCCTAGTCTGTGCCAAACAGTTGACAGCATGTGTGTGAATCAGAAAGGGGTGCTAGTGAGATGGACCATGGGGAGGTGCTGTCTGTGTCTGCTGGTGACCTGCATGTGACAGTGGTGTTTGAACGCATGAATGTACAAAGTCAAGCCCAGTGTTAGCCCTACACATGTGTATGATGGACAGCTGTGGGTAATACATGGTAGACTGGACAGTTCATCATCTCTGGCCTTGAACACAGAAACTGGCTCCACCATGCCTAAGGTCAGATGCGGTGCTAGTACCTGACAGTGACTGCTGTCTGCTGGGCCCATGTCCCCCACTGGACCACCCAGAACCATGTGCCCATGACTTGCCACATTGTGGCATGAACAGCACACTTCCCTCTGTAGTGCTGGAGGTACTGCCACTACAGGAGCATGACTGTGCATGGCCAAGTGGACTCTCAGCAGATGGTGTTGCTGACCTACATCCACGTGTCTGATACCCAACTCCAAACAGATGTTCCAGCACAGACAATTTGTGGTCAAAGACAGACACTGTCTCAGCCCACCATCTGTTCACTGCATCAGTGATCTGATCCAGGGTGTCACCAATGCAGTGGAGACAATCACAGATATCAGACTATGCTGCATCCATCTATTGTTGCATTCAGAATGTGCCTTTGCCTTCATGACAGCGCAAAACATGCAGTGAGTGATCCATGATGTGACACCTGTGACAGGTTGGTGGATGGGCAGCAGTCCTCCTTCGAGCACCCCTGTCAATCTGCCTGTGTGGGACCTAGCCGGCTCTCTAGCTATGGCCAGTGTGTACACTCACTGACACCATAGTTTTGTCACACTGACCTGTTCAATGTCACCACCGTCTGACTGTACAATATCTGTGGCCTCTGGGGACTGGTTATGTATCGGCATACTGACTGTGTGTGACGGCAATGGGAGCAGAAGAGGGATGTCAACCACTGGCACAGATTCAGTCCCCGACACACTCACCTGTGTTTCACTATGGCCACCATCATCATCAGAGTCCGATGAAACACTGATATCAGGTTGTGAGGGGGGACAGACTCCAACCCTCTGGTTCACCTGTGAGAAGCAAGACAAAAGCAGTACATTATTAACTGCACTATTATGTATGGTACTCCACATAGACTCATACAGTTGAGGGTCCACAATTGCATTACATGTCCCACATCATCTCATCCCTGATCCCATGCACAACAGACAAACAGACAACAACATACACAGACAGGTAAGACATGCACTTCAGTTACATGCAGTTAATGTTGCCATTACAATATACCTGTTAGGTATGCAGTATGACAGTGTATGTGATAGAACTACACATAACACCCAGTAAGCCTATCTTGAGAATGATATGCCAGTTGTAGTATCACTGCCTCAGGTATGTACCATCTCCCTATAGTGTATGAACAGGCATCTTGGAGTAGTTGCCTCATGTATAGCAGGCTGCATAGTCACTCATAACTATAAGTACAATTGTGTTAATGTGTGTACATATACACACCTGTGATTACCCAGTCTATGCACTGTATTAACAGTTCCAGAATGGGACATACAAATAGACTACTCTGGCTAAGCACAACAGTTGTACATATGACAAAATGGCAGCCCTTAATTTTCTTAGGGTATATATGATCCGTAATACAACAGTATCACACTTACCAGGTACAGGTCCATGGACGTCGGCCACACCTGACAGACCTATGAAAAGGTGAGGGAGATGTATTGTCAGCACCACCAAATGTTACAGCGCTACAAGATAATATGTGCATATATCCACATGTACAGTAGCTACTATGAGAATGGCTATACTGCTGACAATCTGAGTATATGTGCACAACCGTGCATAAACCCACGTCCCCCCCCCTGCACAAAGACCTGACACCCATGTAGAGGTATGCAGAGCCTGCGACAATGACTGATACAGTATTACACTTGTGAACACAGTAAGCTTACCTGGACACTCCTCTTCTGTGGATGCTGTGTCAACCACCTCCAGGATGTATGGCATGATGGATGTCTGGGAGTTATTGGTTGATCCCAGGTTCACAAGGAATTCCTGTGTAGCTGACAGTGATTGTTCCATCGCAGGCCCTCCACCAGTGGCAGCATGATTCCTGGCAACAGCAGCTGCCCTTTGCCATGCAGCATTCACCATATCTGTGGCCCTGTGTTGGACCTGCTCATAGGTCCTGTCCTGTTAGCCAATCTGATTAACAGCCCACACAAGGTCTGCCCACAATGCTGCCCACTTCCCACAATTGTACCAAGCTCTGATAAACAAGATGTGATGGTGTTGCCCGAGGCCATCAAGTATAATGTCATTCTCTGCAGTTGCGAATGGTGGATGTCTCCTGTGATACATGTTTCCTGAAAGATAACAAGAGGGGAACACATTACAGGACCATATATGTGGATGTCCACTATGTACAGTTCCTGCATGCCCATAATAGCCTGCACTATATATTGCTCCCTCACACATCATACTCCACAGTCTGTTAATACACTACATGTGTGGCTATCACTAAGACAGTAGCACTACTGGGTGATGTCTCTGTGTGCCGAGACAGATTCTGCTGTATGTCCCTACACCCATCACTGCAGTCTACTGTGGTGTGTCCCCTATGGGCAAATTCCCACTAATATGTCATACGGCCACTGTCAGACAGATAGCAGTGTGCTATTACAACAACTATATAGGACAGTCCAGCAACACCAGTGTGCCACAATGCAGAAAGTAATGCAAACCTGCTGTAGTATATGTCCCCTGTAAGCATCATACCTCTCAACTGTACAGATGTTTGCAGAATGTTAAGATGTTTGCCTCATACATGTGGTCTATTCACACAAACCTGTGGATGTCTGACAAATGGTTGGCCAATCACAGATAGTTGATGTCAGAAAATAAAGTCAGATTCTGATTTTCACATGTCATACCCCTCAGAAAACAATTATGCTACAGTAATATGTGTTAGTCTACTCACGTTCTTACATTGTGAGGGCAATATAGATATATATATATATATATATATATATATATATATATATACATATATATATATATATATATATATATATATATATATATATATATATATATATATATATACTCTGTCATTGAGTTTGGACCTTTAGCCCACCAGTAATTATGGCTTTGTCCTGATTTCTTGCTGTAGAAGGTTGACAGGTATGTTAGGCATAGCTCACAACCAAACTGGGACACATCAATAACACAGGGGCATAGCCAGAGTTCATCAGGGGCATTCAGGGACACTTTTACAATGTAAGAAATATGTATGTGACACATTCACAGACTGAGAGGACATGACATACAGTACATTGTTTGATGTTACAGGAGTGTATACCCTTAGTTATTGTCACTATGTAATACGTATAATCCACTATCTTTCCTACAACAGCCGACCATTGCAGGAGGGATTGACAGGGACAGAGTTGAGATGTGATGGAAAGCAGGGACAGTTGAGAGGCATGCCTGTAGGTGTAGGACAGCAGAGTATCAATGATATCACAATACCATAAGTCTAAGACACACCTACTACTGTACTCCCTATTCCCCAAACTTCCATCCTCCCAACTGCATTCCGTTATATGGAGACATCTGTTACAGACCTGGTGGGGTGCAGTATTTCTTTTTTGAATCTTTCCAATGGAAAAGCTTTTGACATATACCATCTGTATGACTGAAATCTCATAGTACTAATCTATGAACCTATGAACCTGTTCCCCATAACCATAGGCTTGTCTTTTCAAGGTAATGCTCATTAACAGGTAATTGCCTCTGCACCAATCTGTGGCTCGGAATTGCTAATTGCTGCCAAAATACTTAAATTACAGAATCAGTAGCCAATGACATGCCACCACAGTGCAATATATAAGGGCTTCATGTAGGCCTTGGCCCCTTTCACAGTGTTTGAGATGGACATTACTGAGGTGTGGAGACTACAGCATCACAGAGAGTAGGTACAAATACTGTCAACTGTAGAGAGCTATGAAGTATGTCCACAATTTTGCCTCATATGTTTGGTCAGTGTTCCATAACATTGGGTTCATCTGGCAGTTCACTGGCAAACATTGTGGGTTGAGGTCAGTAAGGGAAGAGAGACGCGAATGTCAGACTTTATACCCATCAGAATATGCATGCTAATGCAGTAGCTGTCATTCTATCAACCCACTATCTTTGTACGGGAAAAACCATTAAACATGTCCCTATCTCTGGTCCTCCCCCCATTAAGTATGGCTGTGTCTGGATCCCTTGTTCTAGGGGGTTGGGAGGTATGGTACAGCTGTAGCAGCAACCTTAACATATAACTGTGTATGCCACCAGCCTACAACACATGGGGGATTGTGAAAGCTTTGGTAGACAGCAAGCTATACGTGTAACTGTGGCAGCTGTGTCAGGCCTGTCATTATGGCAGAGCCAGGGTAAGGGTATTCTCTATAGTCTAATAAGTGCATGTGCATAAGGTACATCTGTTATGTAACAGTGCGAATAACACAGTAGTAAGCAACATATATTTAGACTATATGGATATGTGCATTGTGTCTCTACCTACAGGCATTTGTCTAGCAAAACCGGGTAGCAGTTAATTAAGTAGCAGTACACTTTAGGGATTAGAATTGCAAGACACAGTCATTACTTGCTATCTTCACAATAATGTAACTGAAATGAGACACAACACTGGATTTGAACCCAGGACTGTGTGTGGCAAAATGTACTGCATGCTAGGCATTTAACAGAGTGAGCTACTGAGACACTGCAAAAGTGTGCATTTGCAAGATATATGTGAACATATACAGGCTGTGAGAGACATTTCACATCCATGAGTATGTGCATGGCTTTATATCGTTGTATGTCTGCACCAGGGTACCAGTTGTACATGCATGTAGTTTGCCATTGCTGCCTTAGCAGCTGTCTTTCCATAAGTTGCTAATAATAGGGCACATACATTTGCTATCACAGGCCTCACTTACATCCATTGGTATGTCGTTGGCTGTCCACTGGTGTATTATTGCACCAGGGTCCAAGGTACAGTCCCATTTTTCCCATTTCTTTTTATTTCAGTTACATGTCTAATGACAGTAGGTAGCAGTCAGTATGTATTGCTGGAAACACCTGATTAACTTAAAACCTGTTTAGCATGGTGAGTTAATGCACTGTGTTATAATTAAGAGGGGACTGGTTTGAGACTGGCAAAAGGTGTTTATCTTCTACACATGAGTAACAGTGAAATAGACATATAGGTATTAAAACATTATAAAGCTCATTTAAGCAAAGCTAGGCAAAGTGGCCCAGCTTGCTGCATCACGCTGTTCAAATCCACGCAAATGCACACTAAAAAATGTAAAGAAAAGAAAAAGGGGTTGATAGGACAGTGGTGAAATAGGGACAAGTAGGGAGAAAAACATAGTGAAAAGCAGGTAGGGATTTGCAGGAAGGGTGTAGGAAAGAACCATAGCTATCATTTGCCTGTACAGCAACAGCTATACATTTTGACAATTTTTTACATGAATTTGGACCCTGAAATCCCAGAGACAGAAGGGTGAGGAGAACATAAATGTGTTGTCAAGCCAATTGGACCACATTAGTCATGCCCAGTGGACATGTACGAAATGGAGAGCTATGTATGGGGCAATTTTTTTTTGTGGGATAGCTGCCCATTTTTTTTTAAGGACAGATTGGAATGTTGGGGAAGGGACATAGGTACATGTGAGGAAGTAAGCTGGGTAGGAGAGGATGCAACAGCAGACAAACAAGACAGATGAGACAGCAGACAGGGGCAGTGTGTGGCAGATGAGGGGGTAAACACCTTGGATGGGAAGGATGCTGGTGAATCAGAGATGCATGTGCCTTTAGACAGCAGCAGCATGACTGAAATCCCCACCCATGGGCAGTCCACAGTGCTCCTTCACTGCCCCAAAGCTGACTGTGCTGAAGTCTAGACTCCAGGGCCAGCCTGCCCCACCAGATTGGCCAGTGTGTCCTCAATCTGGTGCAGGTGATGTTCATACGATGAATCACCCTGTGCACCATGGCCGGTAGTTGCTGTTGGGTGACTACCACCTCTCTGCCTCTGCTCCCAGGAGAAAGTCGGGCCCTGTCCCATGAGGTGGTTCCACCTGAAGCTGCAGATGGTGCAGGGGCAATGAAGGGGGCACCAACAGCCTGGGTCCCAGACATGCCAGGACTCGGTGCCATGACCAGTTGAGGTAGGGTAGGCAGATCACCAGGAACTGGTCTACCCTGTTCCTGATGATGGAGGTATAGCAATAAGTATAGGTTAGTTATGATCAAAACATATTGTTAGTACTAAAACAGCATGCCAGAACAGTGGAAATAACCCAAGTACACAACAATGCATATTCTGTGGAACACAACAATAAATAACAGAACAGTCAGTATATTAACAGTATGCCAGTAATGGTTATAGCATAAGGCCAACAAAATGGATAATTCAACAAGATATGTTAATATACAACTATTATAATACATAACAATAATAAACACATGCCCCAAAATACAGTTTAATGTAACATTGTATGTTAATAGTAAACCATAACCAATGAATAATAATAAATAAATGAAGATAAGGGGTAGGGAGAGAGAGAAAAACAGTCCATTAGTACTATTATCGGCTATATACTTGACAACAGTACTACAGTTCTGTCCTTCCTTTATGTGTACAAGTTTTCTATAGCTGTTATAACACATACATAACTGTCAACTTATCTGCATGGGACAGTATGGGCCAAGCAGTGACAACTGCGGGTACATAACTACACAAGACACTTACACATCAGGTAGACCTATATAACTACCAAGGTGTATAGTGGGCTGATGTAGTGATACTTTGCTATTTAGGTAGTCATGTCAATGATAATCCTGTGACAGAGGGATTACACACTACTAATTACATTATGTGACACAGTGACACTTGAGAGGCATGTATGTGTACAGTACAGAAACTAAACATCTACCATGCCTTGCTTGGCATGCATGAGGATAGAACCCAATAGTGACTACAGAGGACAAATGCATGTCATGTATGAATTGGCTGCAGCAACTGTTTTACAGACACTTCAGGCATACAGCCATACCAAGAATAGACATGTTACTTATTTCACATTATTTTATTATTATATTTATTTCCTTTATTTTATGCTGTATTTTCACATTCTTGCTAATGATTCAGGCAGTCTGTGACATCTAAACACACACTTATTTACTGATAATATGGACTACCTCACCCATTTACCTGTAGTTCCTGTGGAAAGAGAAATTGTGAGCATTATGTAGTGCAACTTTGCACTGGATTCAAACCCTGGTCTGTGTGTGTGTGCCAAAATGTACTTGTTACAGTGCATTTAACAAACTGAGCTACTGAGTCACTGCTGATTACTGTTTGACTGATATTTACCTAGAGCTTACATGGAAATAATATATGACCTGGCAGTACTACTACCGTTTTATACTAGCCTGCAGTGACAGTATAACACACATGTATGAAATACAAGCATGACAAAGATAGTAGGTAACCTATATATTACTATATAGACTGGAGGTATATACACTATATTGTTAGTGGGTTGAAATATCTATTGAGTCAACAAACAATACCAGATCATGGACTGGGCTACCTAACCCATATACCTTGCTTACCTGCTGTTTGTGGATACATTTGGCATCCATTATATTTGCAGTCTACAACTATTACACTGTTATACTTGACTATAGCACCTTACTTCACAGCCTGAATACATACCACTGAACTGCAATGGTTAAAATAAGACATTCCTGATGTGCACAATTTACCTTGGTGATATTGGTACTGGTTCATGCATTATTGCAGAACTGTTGTCATAATTAATTTCTTGCAAAACAGCTCTGAATCCACACTTATTGCACAACAGACTTTACCGGCTATACCTTCATACAGGTATTGGCATTTTTTCTTGTGTTTATTACACACCAGTTATCATAATTAATTTCTTGCAAAACAGTTCTAATTCCACACTTATTGCATAAGATACTTTATTGGCAATACCTACATGCAGCCCCTGGTATAGTTTCAAGCTTTTATTGCTCAACAATTGTGATTATGCAGGTGTTGCACTACAGCTCTAATTCCACAGTTATTGGACTACAAAACTGTATTGTAAATACTTTCTTACGGTTAATTCTTTACTCTTCCCTGCTTATTACACTACTGTTGTCAGTATTCACTTATTACACTACAGCTCTGTCCACATTCATTGCAATAAAATCTTTACTGTATATACCTACTTGAAGTTAATGCTTTACTCTTTCTATAGTTAGCATAATACATATGGACTCACCACACTCATGGTGCAACCTGGCCAAATGCCCATCATGCACCTCAATATTGTAAGCTGTGCCCTCTGCAGCTGTTGGGGGAGAAGCACACCATTATGCATACCAGTTCAGCAGACATTTGGTTTAGATATTGGTCAAAATGAGGTAAACGTACTTACAGACTTGTGGGGCATTCCCTGCTCAAACTTCTTGGACCCAGGTGTCCAAGAGATCCCCCTTCGATGCTTCAGGTTGTCAGTGGTGACAGACCTGCTCACCTGTGTAGGGGGTGAGTTCATGTGCCAGACAGTCCTAGGCCTCCCCCTTGCACTCTGAGCCCTGGAACCCTCTCTGCAGCAGCTGGTCATTGTGTTTTTTCACCAGTTCAACCATGACCCTGGACTCTTGAATGCCCCACGCTGCATCTGGAAGCCTGCACCCTCTCCAATGCCTGCCATAGTCACTATACAGTCAGAACTCCAATAGATTATGCTGTACTCCCACATAGTGAGCTTAATATAGCCTGTTTTACCACCGTTACTAGCTACATGGATATGTAGAATTCTGCTACACCTTTTCATATACCTCTGAGCTTTGTATAAGCACTGCTGAGCACCATGCAGTGCCATGCAAACTGCTCAGCTATGCTTAAACCTGACATTTAAATAAATAATTAAATATATCCATATTCTGTATTTAGATGTCTGGCAGGTGTGTTTAGCCATGGTGGTGAAGCAGTTAGCATTGTCACCTCACAGCAAGAGGTTCTTCCATTTGATTCTCAGCCAGATCACCTTCTGTGTGGAGTCTGCATGTCCTCCCTGCGGTCGAGTGACATTAAAGACATGCAGGTAGGTGCATGCATGAATGGGTGTACCTTCTTTGAAGGTTGGTCATTGGGCTGGCAACTCGGCAATGTAAAAAAAAAATACACTGCCAATCATTAGCGGACCGGAGTTCCACTGTGGCGACCCCTAACCGGGAAAAGCTGAAAGACATTACTTTTAGATGTCTGGCAGGTGTCTCTGCACCACTTAGCATTGCTGCACTGTGAATTGTGCAAACATGCTTTTTAAAAACAAAGCAAAAAAAAAAATTACATTGATATAATTCAATTGGACACTGCAGAGAATGTCTTACTCATTTGCAGACACAGTTAGCACCAGACTCCCTACACTGATTCAATAACCCTGTCCCATGGCTTTCCCTTGGCAATGCTGTCGAGGGGGAACTGTGTAAACAGACATGGTACCATTCTGTTTAGGCTTTACAGTATGCCTACATGGATTTTATGAAATCCTGAGCCAGATTCAGTATCAGATTCAGTAACACCTATACTAAGTGTACACCAAGTACCCAGTTTCCATTCAAAAACATCGCTACCACATTTCCCTGCTGTCTATTCACTCAGAAAGAGTATACTTAATTTGTCTACTCTTTGTTGTAACCTTTATGAATACCCCTCATTACTTAATGTTGCAAGAAAATCATAAGAAAACTAAAATTAGGAGTTTTGCATGTGTTGCCTAGTCATTCAGAATGGTGTACACTTAGTTTAGGTGTTACTGAATCTGAACCTATACATCTTTTCAACCTGTTTTTATTCATTCATGCATGCCTATTTCAGTTTTTTGGATAATATTCTTATTTTATAGAGGGCCAGTTTATTGCTTCATCTGCAAATTCAGTGTCCGGTTGCTCTTGAAAAATAAATTGCCCATGTTACATTAAAAAAAAAATTGGTGTGTGTGTACGTCAGTGAGCAATCTACCTGATGTGAAAAGAGAACCCACAGCTTTCTTCATCAAAATTAAATAGATTACCTTTTGCATTGCTAACACTGAACAACACAACTACAAAACCCTATAAATGATATTAACAAACTGTAGTCCTCAGTGATTTGCAAAAACAAAGCAAAACAAAGCAAAAAATAAAATAAAATTAAAGGAGACCTGACAGTTGATTGCCAATAACTAAGATTGAATTTTGTCTCTGAGCAAATTTACTTAATTAGACAAATGTCCCTAACTGGAGAATTATATACATATGTACACACACACACACACACACACACACACACACACACACACACACACACACACACACACACAAACATCTACTGTTGCTCTGTTTGCTCAGAAATCTCCCATGGTTTTCTAATGGGGCTAATACTGCTGCATGAGTGAGTGACTGAGTGAGTGAAAGATGTTGGTTTTACTTTTTTACTCATGGGAGATTTTTTAGACAAGCTGGGGCTCCCCAGCCAACATGGGCCCTAGGCAGCTGCTTAGGTTGCCTAGTTCTGGATCTGGCTCTGCATGAGGCAAATACTGCAAGACAAATATCACTTTTGGAAGAATGTACATTTTAAATGATTGGACTTAGCTGAAGAACAGTGTTGACCTTTATTGCAAAAAAGACACTATCTCTCTAATATACTTGGGCAGTAGTTTAGTATTTAGTTCATCTAAGTTTAATGCCTCACCATTCAGATGCCATGAAAGGAGCATTCCATTACTATAGAAAGCAAGATGCTAGCAGCTTGTGAGAGGCTGGTGAAGACAGCAGAACTCAAGAGGACTATGACAGGTTTATTTATGTTGACCTGTAACTCTGCAACTTTTTAAAATTTTTGCTGATATGACACTATAGGCCTACATATCTTTCTGGATGGGAAATCCACACTGCATGCTTATCGCAAATCAGGGATCAAAGGAATGTGGACTCCCCAAACAGTTATTTTGCTTTTCTCAGATTTGGACTGGAGACAAAGGTCCATGATATAAACTGCAGGCACAAACAGCAGAGGTGACTGACTATACTGTTTTGTAGATGTAAAATTTCAGTATAGAATACATACCTGATCATTACAACCTTTCTGTTTATACTCATTTTCTTTCCTTTCAATCTTAGTTCCAAAACTGCATTGTTCTTGTTTTGCCATTTTCTTAACTGGTTTACATAACCTATTATCCACTTTGTACTCATCTTTTTAAAAAAAATGTTCAACACTCTGCATTTTAGTTCAGAACTAGCATACTCTCATCCAACAATCTTTGGGCCCACTCCTTTTCAGCAAATAGCTTTTATTTTTAAAAGAATGGGGAAATAATCTCCACTGTTTAAGTTTCTGGGGTGGTGGAGTGAGGCGACAGATTTAAGTATATTTTGGCATAATCAGAAAGGCTTGTTGGAATGATGTTAACATCATGGACCCAGCTAGGATGAGAGTGTGTAATGAGCCATATATCCAGTCTACAGTTAACCCCCCCTCAAAAAAAAAACAATTGAATCATTACAATTGGATGGCATGCCCTCCAGATATCAACCAAGTCTAAGGCTTGCATCATACATCATACATTTGAAAACCAAAGTACAATGGGTGGTCCAAAAGCTCATACAGACATTCTATCTAGCTATGGGTCCAGGATCTGGCTAAATTCCCCTTCTACAAGCACTGACCCTGAAAAGGAAGCTGAGCTGAAAGAATTTAATGTAGGATACTAATGTGGGAAGTGTCACCCTCATTAGACCCAGATCTTTAATCTCTTGGACAAGAATCCAACCTAATGGTTTATTAAGAAGAATCATCACTCCTTTTTTGCAGTAGTAGAACGGGATGAAAACCACACCCCTTTGAAAAAAAACTTTACCTACATGTTATCATTTTATTCTGGTCTCTTGCATGAAAACTATGAGCTGATGACCCTTACTTATAAGATGAATAACAGACTTTCCAGGGAGTCAATATCCCCTTGACATTCCAGCTTAATAAAGTTACATTAGAACCATTATCTCAAAATTTTGATTCATTCCCTGTAACTAAGCCATGGTGATGATGGTAATGACTATTTAAAGATTTGATGCTCAGATCCCAAAACTGTGATTTACTACCCATAGCTAAGGCATGGTGATGATTGTAATGACTATTTAAAGATTCGGTGCTCATATCCTAAAACTGTGATTCATTACCCATAGCCAAGCCATGGTGATGATGGTAATGACTATTTATAAATTTGGTGCTCAGATCCCACAACTGTGATTCATTACCTGTAGCTAAGCCATGGTGATGATGGTAATGACTATTTAAAGATTTGGTGCTCACATCCCAAAACCATGATGGTAATGACTATTTAAAGATTTGGTGCTCAGATACCAAAACTGTGCTTCATTACCCGTAGCTAAGCCATGATGATGATGGTAATGACTACTTAAAGATCTGGTGCTCAGATTAGAACAGAGAACTAAGAGCTAAAATTTAATACAAAAGCAACTAGGTCAACAAATGAAGAGTAAATGTGTAACCTAGATACAATATATATATATATATATATATATATATATATATATATATATATATATATATATATGCATATATGCATTAAACAGTCTTCCATGGCCAGGGAACCTCAGCTAGTCAAAAGAGGATATATTCATGTCATCAGAAGCACCTGCGCTGATTCCAGACTGTAAACTCTTCAGAAAAAGCAGCTCCAGTAGTGTCCGGTTAAGGGGAGCTAATGTAGCTAAAGGTAGTGCTGACAACAAAATGCTGTCAACCAAAATCCCTTCATTCATAGACAGTTCCCCCTAGAATTTTTCCATGCTTACAATTTTCTGCATTTGAATTTCAGGCAATGAAAAGTGTTATCTTGGATGTTGGAGGGGCTATCCAGTGGGAAACTGGCCAAGGGGTCATATCTGTTATGGGTTGGAAGGGGTGAAGAGTAAAGTATGGTTCTTGCTCCTGGAGCTTGGTGTAGCAGGTCCAGAGACATATTTGCACTTCTTGGTGGTAGGTGATTTGCTTGGAGAGGTGGATTCTGCTATGTCCCCTTTTTAGTGTTCTGGGTTCCCTGCATTGACCTGATTATCACCTTGGTGAAGGTAGTGCTAGATCCCTTGGCTAGATTGAATAACAACTTATCAACGTTTACCAGATCAGTGAAGGCCATTTGAGGATCATCTTGAGTAATGAATAAAGTTGCTAGAAATCCAAGTTGCCCTCAAAGAGCCAGTTCTCAACAGTGATGTAATAAAAAGAGCCCAGTACTTTCCTGTTTAAATAAGTACTGTAGTCAGGAGTGACCCTTACAACTTGCCCTGTAACTTTGAAGTTATTCCCCAGCTCATGAGTTTTGTGCAAAATTATCTCCTTTACATTATAGTCCAAACATTTTCTTATGAATATTTTAAGTTGTTTGGGGTTTTTAATTTAGACAAAATCCTGTGGACTTGTTCAGTTATCAGAGGTGTGTTAAGCCCAAGCACTTTACTAACTCCATTTTAACAAATTGCAGGGTATTTGGAACTTTTGCATTTCCAGGCAAGCCAATGATGTACACATTGTGTTTTTCCAGGCCCTGTTATTGAGGTCTTCCAGCTTATTTTCCATCCACAGAGTATGGGTTTGGAGAGCTTGTAATCATTTAAAATGTGAGGCAGATATGGCTCTTTGCTCATGTAACTTGCCTTGCTGTAATATTTGATTTATGGCCTAAAGCTGAATTTCATGATTAGTGATCACCATTTTAACATGTTGAATATCCACAGCTGCTCCCTTTGTAATGTCTGTTAAAGTTTCTCCTGAGGCTCAAATGACCTGCAGTTCATCTGGTACCTGGGGCTATTAGCTGCCTTGTTGATTACTTTTGATTTGCTGCCAGTGTCTGTGATTAGGTTAAAACTTTGGCAGGAAGCTAAACTATATTTCCAAAGACTACTCTCTGTACTCCACTGCACTGCAGAAAGTTCAACAAATCTCTTTGTCAAACATATGAAATTAATTATGACACAATTTACGTATTTTTACTAAAACCAACCAATGAGAGAGAAGAGTAACCATGAGCAGTCCCCATGAGAGTCACATTTTATGGCTGACACTTCCCAGTAATGGTTTCATATGCCACTAAGTGGAGAATATATTATAACAATAGCAGGCTTTTTATTATGGTGTTGAATCTGAGGGGTATTGCATTGGGCCTGTATGAACTTATAGCTCCTGCACTTGGCTGAGAAAGAAATAATAGCTACACTGATTTTCTTCAAAGGCATGAAATTGCCTTGCATCCACTACATGAATTCTGTCTCTGCAACCCTACATTTATATTAGCAATAACCCACGGTGTTTAAATATCACAAACCCAGTGGTGTGACCAACTTCATTAACCATACATTAAATTTAAAGATGCAGACTACCTTTGTTAATATTAAGGTTAATATTATAAAAGTAAGCAACAAATATTAGAATATGTTAGAAAAACCTTAAAAATTTAACACTGATAATAAATATATTGCCTATAAATATTATAAAATACAATGAATGATAAATACAAATAGACTTCATAAGATTTGCAGAGTAAAACTTTGAAGAATAAAAAATGTTTAAAAATCCACTGAATGGCATAAAGATAACTCATAAAAAACTGAGCTTTCTTCTTCAACAAACAGGATAAATATGTAATATCATTTATTCCAGGGAATACTGAGGCATGAAGCCTCACTTGCCAGCTGAGTTCTTTATATTCCAATAGCAGGTTCAAATCACACCAAATGGTTCCGCAATGACACGGTCAATTACAAAGATATCAAATGTCCTAAAATTGAGACAACTGGTAGTGTGTCTGTACAGGGCATTAATAATCTTACATTTTTTATCTCATAAAGATGTTCATGGACCCTATCTTTCAACTTCTTATTTGTTTTCCCCACATAAAAACTGCTTCAGGAAATGCATGAAGCTAAGTACACCACATTAGACATGTTACAATTGCATTTCCCTGCAAATGGAATGGTTCTATTGAAATTAACAACTGATACATATAGCCCCTCATGTACATACTTACAAATTTTACAAGATCCACATTTGGACATGATGCCTTTATTGTATTTGCTTTTCTGTTACTAACATTCTTTTCAATCAGGGATTTAATGTTTACATCTACTAAAAACAATCAGAGTGGTTGCCCCTACTAGTTCGTTCAATTCTAGTGGAAATATAGTATCCCAGTTTAATCTGACAGTACTGATGTATTTAAACATGTCTGTACTGAAATGGAGTGACAAGATGGGTGTAGATAAACAAAAGGGAGTAGAGGCAATATCTACCCTTGTGTCCATAATTCTAAATGTTACCTTACTATCACCCAGTGACCACATTTTCAAAACTGGTGAAAAATGATCATTGCATAAATTTATCACCTCATCTCTAATTTTATGAAGTAACTCCACTGGATAACCTTTATTCAGAAACATGCTGATGAATCTCTTCCAAGAAGGTTGCCTGTTGAGTAATAAGCCTGGGTAGCTGCACTATATGGCCCTTAACTACTGATTTCTTTTGGTGGGCCAGAGGTGGGCGAGACAGTTTACTCTGTAATTTCAGAACTCCATGCAATACATATGATATTTTTTTGTAATACAATAAGGTTTACCTAGCCCAGTGTATATCAGTCACAAAGAAAGAAATTTGTAGGAACTCAAAGTGATTTACAGCTTTTCAAACTGTAACATACTTAGTGCTATCTCATATATATTGAGCAGAAGCTAAGTAAACTTCTCAACATCCATCAAATGTATAAGCAGTTAGATGGTTCACTGCCACATTTTTGTTTTTATGTGTGGCAGTATGAAGGATGTTACAGCTTTCAAAGCTGTTAGTTTTTTTTTTTTTTTATGCAGTCCTGTGGTGTATTCTGCATGTCTGGCAGCATGGGGTTTGATAATTGCAATTTAGAAATGTACATCCATTTTGTAGTGAATAACATCTATCCCAAACTTTCCCCAGTAAATACTTTATTACCTCCTTTTCTGACATTACAAAAATGCAGAACAGTGTTATGAAAGGAAGGTTTAAGACTGACTCTGCAGTTGCCTGGTGATAGATTTATTTTGATTTATATTTATTTTTCCACTGTTTTTCGCTGCTTGTAGGAAGAAGGGGATAGTTTGTAGACCAGATTTACTTTGATGTATATTTGGTGTTTTACCTCCAGTTTTCATTGTTTGTTGATAAAAAAGGGACAGGTTTTACACAGGCAAACTATAGCCATCTAAAGTGGCCTGGTCAGCTGTAAATTCACTCAGACTGCAGAAAAGGCAACCCAGAGCTCATCTGTGGATTCCAATGTATATCCATTTTGTAGTGAATAACATCTATCCCAGACTTTTCCCAGTCTATAATTACCAGGAATCCTCTGCTTGGTTGAAAGTTAATTGCACTGAACATTTGTAATGCCGGCAACAAGTATTACTTTGTGGGAGATCATGGTGGAGTGAAGATTATGTATTTGCCTGTACCCCACTGTTGTACAATATCAGAGTCAACATATGTAAGTAGTGGGGGGGGGGGGTTGTCGGTTCATAGGAGCTTTTTCTGCTTTTGCTTTGTGTTTTTTCCATATTTTGACTTTCAATCTTTTTAGATTGATCAATTTAGGTTTCGTTTTGTTAGTTTTCAATTCATAATTACCACATTAATATTTCATTATTTTTCAGTTTATCAAATAATTCATAACTAAC
Organism: Protopterus annectens; assembly: GCF_019279795.1. Taxonomy (NCBI): domain Eukaryota; kingdom Metazoa; phylum Chordata; order Ceratodontiformes; family Protopteridae; genus Protopterus; species Protopterus annectens. The sequence continues at coordinate 1,866,190,146 of NC_056741.1, read as the reverse complement.
ACAAATAACTTTTTTTCCAGTATGTCAGAACTAATTGTTATGCTTCTACCTTTTCTAAAAAGATACACCTCTTTTAAACTTAAATTAGTCTCAAGTGATTTATTTGTTCTACAGAGAAAAGCCTGCCTTTTAAAATGGTGTTCCCACTGTGTTCCTTTGCTATGTGTATCGGGTAGAATTCAGATCTATTATTTTCACTAGTGTGCAATACTGAAAAAAGCATGGTTCGACACATCACAAGATGTCAGTGTCCATATGTCATCTTTCTTTACGAAAGTCAAAATACTGGTTTGCCAGAAAGTTGTACTTGTTATTTATTTCATCAGAGTGGGTGCAGAAACACTGGAATGTCAAGCTATGTTCCACAGTATCCAAATATTATAAAGGTATAAACTCCTGTAAGAAATGTCAATACAGCAATGCTGTACTATTACAAAATAATGAAAGCTGTAAGAAATGAAGTGCAACAACAAATCTTTTCATGTTTCTCTGACTCAGCCCTTACCGATGTGTAGTGGCATGATTCTTTACTTCTTCAATAACATTTGCAGTGTTATTTACTTCACCATCTGTTAGAAGGAAGACCTGCAAATCAAAGATATGGTTATGTGATATTCTGGAATAGTAATTATGCTATTAACTTGCAAATTCATTATAACAGAAAAATGAAGTCAAGGGTTTACAAGCAGAGGTACAAAAGTGCTATGTTATAAAAGTATTAAGTTTTGTTTTAGGCCCACAGAGTTGCCTGAGAAAAAAAAAATTCTTAGAGCTCTACTTATCTTAAGAATATGCTGCAGCTGCTGAGACAGTGATGGATGATGAATAGTATTTTTCCAGCAAACTTAAAGATCTACTTTTACTGTATATGTAAAAGAAATGACAAATGTTGTTGTATAAACCTGTACTTGTTCAATAAATATTTCAGCTGTATTATTCTCTTTTGAGGAACATAAAAGATGTAATAAAATGTTTAAGAAAACCATACATTTCAACTATCAATTTTAGAAGAAATGACCTTATTTCTAGCAAAAAAAAATGCTGCACATAAAGCTGCTATAGATTATATATATTTTTTTCTGTTTTCACATGCCGTAGGTGTTTACATGTTTATTATATAAGCGTAATTAAGAGTATGAAAGCAATCTACTATTTTTTCATAGTAATGTGCAATCAATTCAATATTTAAGTATGTACAGCCACATTTATAAAATAATATAGTCACCGAACAATATGAATTTACTGCATTCTCAGTGAATATCAGCTGTATCCAGATGCAATGTGTTACTATGTATCAGCTTAGTCTCATCTACTGTAAGTTGCCCCTCATGTAAGTTCAAATAATTCACTATATCTTACTATAGTCCTTAAAGGCAAAAGATATTGATGTTAGTGCAGCCTTCCAGGCTGATGTTATACTGGGTCTGGTTGTTGATTATGCTACATATGTGTGTCAAGCTTTAAAAAAGTTCCTTAAGCAATCATTATGCCATGAATTTCCAGTAACAGCTGACCTGCTAGTACTACAGCATAACCTCTCTGTTCATTGCCATGGACTGGAGTTTCACAGCTTCCTCACAGGACCATCAGAGGGAATGCAGCATAAGAGACTTAGCACTAATGTAAGGGGACAGTCAGGAAGACTTTGGCAGGCATTTCCCATAGGAGAATCTCCAATGTCAGCATCATAGCTGCAGCACAGCAATCAAATCAGATACATAGACAAATATATTTGTTTATGATTATTTACTGATTTGGTAATTAAGACTAGTAGTCTGTAAACAGGGTAATCACCATCATTAGAATAACATGAATAAACAAAAATAAATTACTGACTACGGCATCCAAATAGGCTACAGCAGATGGACGGCAAGGTCTCAGTGCATAGACCTATAACTGGAACTTGTCTGGGGCTCCATGGAGGCAAAAAGGGAGGACAGTATATAAAAAAAAGCCCATTCACTGTTGAGAAGACAGTTGTTTTCTTAGACTTAGTGGTACAGTGAATCTGCCAGTATCTCTTTATAAGATCCAAGATAGTTAAAACCTAGACTTTCCTAGGCATTCCATCAACTCATTGACCTGGGATACAATGTAGTTCTTAAATTTTAAGCTACTGTTAAGTCTCCAAAAGTCACAAAAAATCAGAATGTGCAACTTGGTTTTGGAACAGCATGATAGGACTGTTTTAATCATTGACTGAGTTCTTCAATTACTCCCAAATTTTAACATTTTGTATCATCTCATGGATGTTTGCTTCTGGGCTTTTGGCACCCTGTATGGTTTTAAATTAACAGTTCTTCAGGAAAAACTTCTATGTGGTGTTAAATGACAGTTATTGTCTGAGATAACTCAGAAAATATATCCCAGCACCTTAAAAGGAATACATGTATTTCTTTCCTCTGTGGTTTTTAAAAGGTACAGTCTACTGTTTACATGGGACATTGATATCAACCACTTTTCCCCTTTTCAGGCTCTAACCTCAGATATTGCACTTACCAGACTCACTTTGGCCTACGAACAGGGCTTAAAGACATTTATGTGGTAATGTTATTCTGTATGACTCTTTCCAACCTGTCTTGCTTTGTACTCCACTTAATTAATGCTCTCATTAGTCCCATAGCATTCCTGAAACCTGCCAAGAATTTATTTTCTATCCCAGGGGCTAGGGGCCAGAGCCAAGATTTGGTCTCCTAATTCAAACTCCCTATTTTGAGCATTCCTATTACAAACCCACTGTTGGCTAGCTTGTGCCCTCTCCATATATTCTTGTGTAATTGGCATTATCATCTTCATTCTTTCCTGCAAATCAGTGTAATGTCCTAAGACACTTTTAAATTGTGTTTCCTCTTACTCCCGTGTCTCTCTGACTATATCTAATAGCCCTCTGACACATCTATCATACATCTTAATAGGGCTAAATCAAGTAGAGGCCTGGGGCATCTCATGGGTTGAAAAGGTTATATATGGCAATAGCAAAGGTTTGTCCAAATTCATACCATCTCCTTTCTATGACTTTTCCAGCACTGATTTCACAGTTTTGTTAAAATATTTCAAAAGACCATTGGTTTGTGGATGGTAAATTAGATGTCCTCATTTGTTCTGACTTAAACTTCTGTAAAAGGTGCCACATGAATTTAGATATTAAATAAGTACCGTTGTCTGTCAGAATTTCCTTCAGAATACCTGTCTGGGAAACTAGACTTGAAGGTAGCTTTCCTAAAGGGTGTAGCCTCAGAAAATATGGCAGCATAGTCTAACACTATCAAACTATATTGCTGCTTATTGCTAGACTCAACAAGTGGCACCAAAATATCCATAGCAAATCTCTCAAAAGGATCTTCAGTTATGGACATTGGTATTAGTGTGTAAGACCCTTCACTGGAATCTTCTCCTACTACCCACAATATGTCCCTTATGGTTCAGAGGAATGCCCTCCCACTAAGCCTTCTTGAATCTCATTTGACCAATCCAAAGGTCAGATTTAAAGTTAATATTTAATAAAAGTCATGGGTACATGTAGAAGTCAATGCGATATATTAATACACTCACATAAGGAGAACTGCAAGTTAGTAGAAGAACAGGGAATGGTCCTTTTGACAACAATTATCTGCAGACAAGGTGAATAGCTTCATTAAAATATTAACTTTATTCCAATTTTCCATCTTTTTTTTAAAATAAGTTTTATTAATGTCATTTCTGAAACATGCAATTATTAACATAGAATTCAACATATTTTAAAACGAATTAAATAAAAATCAAACTTCTAATACAAAAGATCAAAAAAGACAATGAACTATGTACAAAGATGTTCACTATACTATATACAAATAAAACAAATTAGATCAAATGTATAAGGGCTGACTAGTAACTTCAAATTATTGATTTTCTAATAAATCAATTATATTCAACCATCGGTTGTATATTTCTGTATTCCTAGAAGATCTAGACTTGACTGTCATTAATTCTCATTTGGATACTTCCAAGAGAAGATCTTTAAAGTTTTGAAAGGAAGGAGATTGTGATGATTTCTAATTTCTATTGATTTCTTTTTTGACTATGGACAGTACAGACCAAAGAAGTGAATATTTGCTTGATTTTACATAGGATGGAATTGGAGAATTAAATAAAACTAATGACTTTGTAAGTTGGAAATTATCAGTGAATATTGCTTGCAAGAAATTATTGATATCTTCCCAGCATTTTTTCATATGTGAACAATCAGAAAATATATGCCCAATCAGCATTCTGACCCTCCAAACATCTCCAACACAATATATTGTCTTTAAACATCTTATTTATTTTATATGGAGTGATGAATGATCTATTTAAAAATCTCCAGGTAAACATTCTCCATTTAAGTGATGCAGTAGTTTTACCTGCTGACTGAAGAAAATGTGATTTATCCTTATCTGAAGGGTTATAGTTATTAATTTCAGAGAAATATTTCCAATAATTATCAGGGAATATATCTAAGTCTTATTTAACAGTTATATATATATATATATATATATATGTATATCTATATATATCTATATCTATATATATATATATATATATATATATATATATATATACAGGTTAATTTTAAATTGTTCTGTTGAGAAAAAACAATCAAGTACTGAATGAGTTTGGGAGTTACATTTTTAACTGAAGAAGGTATTAAATCAAGTTTATTTTTGATATAATTTCTAGCTTCTTGTAGGTCAAGCCATAGTGATGAATCAAGGTCATTTTCTTCCAATAAAGTATTGATGGGTTGTAATTCATTGTTTTTTATCAATTGATGCCAATAAATAAAATGTTTATGCTAAATATTGACATTTTATGAAAATCTGTGGAGAAAATAACCCTCTATGTATATGTTATGGGGAAAATAAGGAATAACCAATTTTCATAGGATTGAAATCTATGAATGAAATTTTTAAAGGATTTTAAAATCATATTAATATAATTTGTTATAAAATTTTGGGTAGGGCATAAGGAAAAATATTCCTTTAATTTACATACAAATGTATTATTTATTAATTTTAACTTAAAATGGTCATTATTATTATTATTTAGATTTTGTGATGAAGACAGGATAAGGTCTTTCTATTTAGCTGAATATTCACTATCTAGAAGATACAAAATTGTCTTAGTAACTGTGGAGACGGAGTAAATCTCTAAGTTTGATAATGCAATGCCTCCATTATCCCAACTATACATATATGTCAAAGAAATTCTCGGTTTAATTGGATACCATAGGAATATTTTTAATCATAGTATCAAATTTTTTGATTATTGCATTAGATGGAGGTACAGAAATAGTTTGAATTATGTAAAAAATGTTTGGTAGAAGTATCATCTTTATAATTGGCAATTTCTCCTCTATTGAAAATTTTATTTTAGACCATTTATGTATTGTTATCTATTTCTATTTAAACTATTGGCAATCATTATTCTTAAACATTTTATTTGCTGGGATTGTGGTACATATTTTTCAAATTCATTTTGTATATTATATATTTTTGAACCAGATAACAAGATTTGTGTTTTATTATGGTTAAATTTAAGACCTGAACTTTTTTGGAAATAATCTATATCATTAAATAAATCTTGAATTGTTGGATTTTTACCTCCCAAGGTAATCAAAATGTCATCTGCAAACATTTGAATCTTTGAGGTTTTGTAAAGACTTATATCAAAACCTTTAATATTACTATTATATCTAATCAAATTTGCCCAAGGCTCCATAACTAAGGTAAATAAAAGAGGGAATAAAGGATAACCGTGTTTAGTTCCTTTAGTAATAGGTATGTACTCAGAAATATTAGAACCAATTTTGACATATGCTTGAGAGCCTACATATAACTGGGTAATAAGATTTATAAAATTATTTGAAAAATTGAGTTCATGTAAAAGAATAAATAAGCAATCTCAATTAACAGCATCAAAAGCACAATTTATATCTAAACTAACTATAGTTAAGATATTTTATAAGTTTTTAGTTGACTCAATTAAAGTTATTATTCTTTTAACATTATAAGTTGTTCTGTTTACTATGAAACCTGTTTGGTCTTCATCTACTAAATTGGGAAGAAATATCTTAAATCTCCTTGCATATATAGACATAAATATTTTATAGTCCATATTTAGTAATGAGATAGGTCTATTTGAATTACATTTTGAAGGGTCTTTTTCAGGCTTTGGGATAGGAGAGATGAATGTATATTTCCATGAGGGGGGGATAATATTTTTATTTTGTATAGTATTAAAAACTGAAAGTAATAAAGTTAGTGCTTTATCTGGTAGCAATTTGTAAATTTCTGGAATAATGCCATCATTACCAGGTGCTTTATTTTGTTTGAGAGTATTAATTTGTCCTTGAATGTCTTTTAAAGTAATTTGCCTATCAAGTAAATTAATTTGTTCATTTGTTAATCTATTTTTAGAGGTTTTTTTAATAAAGGCTTGAATTTCTTTCTTTGAGTTTATTAATGTAGAAGATCGGTTTAAATTAAGAAAAAAGTCTCTGAATTCAGTTAATATATTATGCAAATCATATACTATTTTTTTCTTCTGAGGTGAATATATTGCTTTAATGTGATTGAATTTATTCAATCTTTTTACTTTATTGGATAAATATTCAAAGATCTTGGATTCATTGAAAAATTAATAAATTTATATTTCTCTAGACTAATCGTAGTTTTATGATTAAGAATCTCAATATATTTCTTAGTTAAGGTTTTAAGTTCATCCAATTTAGATTTTTCTTGTGGATTTTTTGATAACTCAAGATTCAAGATATCTAGTTTTATTTGTATATCTTCTAAGTCTTTATCCCATAAAAGTCTTGTTTTTTCTTATACCAGTCAATTATTCTGACATATAGGTATGCCTTCATTGCATCCCAAATGAAAAGTTCAGATGTATTATTGTTGGCATTAAATTCTAAAAAAAAACTATGAACTTCTTGTAGTATGAAGGTATTGAAATCCTTTAACTTAGTGATATATGTTGGGATTCATTTTATCTGAACATTAGCACTAGTATAAATATATATATCAAAGGTTATAGAATTGTGATCTGACAAGGGACATGTAATAACTTTTACATTACTTAAAGAATCTGTTAAGCTTTTTGAAATAAAAACTCTGTCTATTCTTGAATATGTGTTGCGTCTGTGTGAAAAAATGTATAGAATAGTGATTCTGGGTCAGCATAAGCCACTGGGGATGCACAAGCCAGTGCATTTTTTTGTGCCGGTCCCAAGCCCGGATAAATGGGGAGGGTTGCGTCAGGAAGGGCATCCGGTGTAAAACCTCTGCCAAATTAGTGATGTGGAGAACATTTCATAATTACATACTGGATCGGTCGAGGCCCTGGTTAACAACGACCGCCACCAGTACTGTTAGCCAACAGGGTGCTGGCGGAAATTGGGCTACTGTTGGCCGAAGCAGAAGAGGAAGGGGAAGGCATGCCCGAAGGCAGGAAGAAAGGAGGAAGGTTAGGAGTGTAGTACTGAGGGTAGGAACTTTGAATGTTGGCAGTATGACTGGTATAGGAAGAGAGCTAGCTGATATGATGGAGAGAAGGAAGGTTGATATATTCTGCGTGCAAGAGACTAGATGGAAGGGAAGTAAGGCCAAGTGTATAGGAGGTGGGTTCAAATTGTTCTATCATGGTGTGGATGGCAGAAGAAATGGGGTAGGGGTTATCCTAAAGGAACAGTATGCCAAGAGTGTTTTGGAGCTGAAGAGAGTGTCTGATAGAGTGATGTTTATGAAGCTTGAAATTGATGGTGTAATGATGAATGTTGTTAGTGCATGTGCTCCACAAGTTGGGTGTGTGATGGGTGACAAAGAAAAATTTTGGAGTGAGTTGGATGAAGTGGTGGTGAGTTTACCCAATGGTGAGAAACTAGTGATTGGAGTGGACTTCAATGGGCATGTTGGTGAAGTGAACAGAGGGGATGAGGAAGTGATGGGTAGGTATGGTGTTAAGGAGAGGAATGCAGAAGGTCAGATGATTGTGGATTTTGCGAAAAGGATGGACATGGCTGTGGTGAATACGTATTTTAAGAAGAGGGAGGAGCATAGGGTGATGTACAAGAGTGGAGGAAGATGCACACAGGTGAATTGTATCTTATGTAGGAGGGCCAGTCTGAAGGAGATAGGAGACTGTAAAGTGGTGACTGGGGAAAGTGTAGTTAAGCAGTATAGAATGATGGTCTGCAGGATGATATTGGTGATCAAGTAGTGGAGGAGGAGTGTGAAAGCAGTGCCAAGGATTAAATGGTGGAAGTTAAAAAAGGGTGACTGTGAGGTGGAATTCAGGGAAGAGTTAAGACAGGCACTGGGACGCAATGAAGAGTTACCGAATAACTGGGTAACTACAGCAGAGCTAGTAAGGAAGACTGCTAGGAAGGTGCTTGGTGTGACATCTGGACAGAGGAAGGAGGACAAGGAGACATGGTGGTGGAATGAGGAAGTTCAGGAGAGTATACAGAGGAAGAGGCTGGAGAAGAAGAAGTGGGATTGTCAAAGAGATGAAGAAAGTAGACATGAGTATAAGGAGATGAGGCACATGGCAAAGAGAGAGGTGGCAAAGGCTAAGGATAAGGCATATAGAGAGTTCTATGAGAGATTGGACAGCAAAGAGGGAGAAAAGGACCTGTACTGATTGGCTAGACAGTGGGACAGAGCTGGGAAAGATGTGCAGCAGGTAAGTGTGATAAAGGACAGTGAGGGAGACGTGCTCACAAGTGAGGAGAGTGTGTTGAGTAGATGGAAAGAGTACTCTGAAGGGCTGATGAATGAAGAGAATGAGAGAGAGAAGGTTGAATGATGTGGTGATAGTGAATCAGGAAGTGAAGCAGATTATCAAGGAGGAAGTAAGGACAGCTATGAAGAGGATGAAGAATGGAAAGGCTGTTGGCCCAGATGACATACCAGTGGAAGCATGGAGGTGCTTAGGAGAAATGGCAGTGGAATTTTTAACCAGATTAATGAAATTTTGGAAAGTCAGAGGATGCCTGAGGAGTGGAGAAAAAGTGTTTTGGGACCTATCTTTAAGAATAAGGGTGATGTGCAGAGCTGCAGTACCTACAGAGGGATAAAACTGATCTGTCACAGCTTGAAGGTATGGGAAAGAGTAGTGGAAGCTAGGTTAAGAAGGGAGGTGATGATTAGTGATCAACAGAAAGAGCACTACATATGCAATATTTGCTCTGATAGTGTTGTTGGAGAAATACAGAGAAGGTCAGAAGGAGTTGCATTGTGTCTTTGTGGACTTAGAGAAAGAATATGACAGGGTGCCTAGACAGGAGTTGTGGTATTGTATGAGGAAGTCGGGAGTGGCAGAGAAGTATGTAAGAGTGGTACAGGATATGTACAAGGGTAGTGTGAAATTGGTGAGGACTGCGGTGGGAGTGACAGATACATTTAAGGTGGAGATGGGATTACATCAAGGATCAGCTCTGAGCCCTTTCTTATTTGCAGTGGTGATGGACAGGTTGACAGATGAGATTAGACAGGAGGCCCCGTGGACTATGATGTTAGATGACGACATTGTGATATGTAGTGAGAGTAGGGACCAGGTTGAGGAGACCCTGGAGAGGTGGAGATACGCTTTAGAGAGGAGAGGAATGATGGTCATCAGGGCTAAAACAGAATATATGTGTGTAAATGAGAGGGAGGGTAGAGGAATGGGGAGGATGCAGGGAGTAGAGTTGGTAAAGGTGTAATGAGTTTAAGTACTTGGGATCAACAGTTCAGAGTAATGGTGAGTGTGGAAGAGAGGTGAAGAAGAGAGTACAGGCAGGGTGGAATGGGTGGAGAAGAGTGTCAGGAGTGATTTGTGACAGACTGGTACCAATAAGAGTGAAAGGGAAGGTCTACAAGAGGGTAGTGAGACCAGCTATGTTATATGGGTTGGAGACGGTAGCACTGACGAAAAGGCAGGAGTCAGAGCTGGATGTGGCAGAGTTAAAGATGTTAAGATTTGCACTGGGTGTGACTAGGATGGACAGGATTAGGAATCAGTATATTAGAGGGTCAGCTCAGGTTGGACAGTTTGGAGACAAAGCAAGAGAGGCAAGACTTTGTTAGTTTGGACATGTGCTGAGGAGGGATGCTGGGTATATTGGGAAAAGGATGCTAAGGATGGAGCTGCCAGGTAAGAGGAAAAGAGGAAGGCCTAAGATAAGGTTTATGGATGTGGTGAGAAAGGACATGCAAGCAGTTGGTGTGAAAGAGCATGATGCAGAGGACAGGAAGAAATGGAAACAGATGATCCGCTGTGGCGACCCCTAATGGGAACAGACGAAAGAAGATGATGATGATGATGATAATTATCAATTTCCTTTAATAAAAAAGAATTGGAAAACTCTTTTAGTAGCTTAGCTGAACTTGAAACTTTTCTCTTACCTTTAAAGGAAGAGTCAGAACTACGAAAAATGCAATTAAAATCACCAGCTAAAATAACATTACCCTTAGAGAATTGGATAATATGATCAATGTGTTCTGCTGAAGTCTGTCCAAAGCAAGGAATCCAGTACATATTTATTAGAGTGAATATTAAATTGTTGAATTGTATGGTAATAGAAGCTACCATACCTTTACTATCTTTGTATGTGTCTATTATTTAAGGTTGCGGTAGTTTATTATTCCACAGTATTGCTACACCTCTTTTTTTTGAGAATGTTCAGAACTAACAAAAAATGAGAACGATTTAGACTCTAATTTGAAAATATCATCTTCTATCAAATGAGTTTCTTGGAGAAAAATTAATTGTGAATTATGTAACTGAAGATATTTATTCAAAGATCTTCTCTTGTTAGGGTTATTTAGTCCATTTATATTAAGAGAAATACAATGAAGTGATGTCATGCTGTAAATTTGTTGGATTGAAATGCATGCTAATTAAAACTTCTATTAAATTATAGTTTATGAGTTGATATTAAAAAAGGGAATGTAGCAATTTATAGAATATAATATGCAGAAATGGTTTAAGATTACAAATATTTAAATAACTTTCAACTATACATATTTTAGTGAACATCTGAAAATTTATTAACAAGGAATTATAACAAAAACTTCTAACAATAAAACCCATAAAAACTCACCCAGAGTTATAAACTCCTAATGTGAGTGACATTAATCTTTCAAATTAACATTTCTGCTAGCAGCAAATTTCTATAATGCTCCACCTGAAATATGAACTATTTCACCATTAGAAACATGGCTTATTGATATGCATGTTAAAGTTATGCAAAAAAAAGAGAATTTATCATACACGTGTGTTAGATTTAACTAATAAAACATGATGGCTAGTAATAATTTACAAAAATAGATAAGATGTTATAGAGTTACTAAATATTTAGTATAAAAAAAACTATATACAACAAATAACACCAGTATTATTTAAAGTCAGCAGAAAAAGTATATAAACAGATTGTATAATGTTTTCCTGAAAAAAACAAATATGTTTGTTGAAACTACGTAAGATTAATACTTATACAATATTTTATTATAGGGAATTTTATTTCAAATAGTATAAACTACCAGAATTAACAGTAAGATTTATTTGTAACTACTTATAATTTTGGAAAAAAAAAAGAGAAAATATTTTAGCAGACTTTCTACTTTACCTATTATTTCCTAAAAGAGGCCATTAAACTATAAAAATTATACCAAAAGGAGAACAATATATTTTTACAAAGTTATCTTAAAGTTTCCCAAACTTAAATATTGTCAAAGATGAAGCAATTGTTGCAATGTCTAAAAAAGACTAAACCTATAAATCTATAAATATTTTGTTACAGACTAAAATTCAAAAAATCAGCTAGTGACATATTTGTATCTAAGGTTTATAGTTGTTGTATTCTAGTTTCCAGATTTATATTTAAATTAGAGAAATTATAACCAAATAGATGCATTTATTATAAATCTATAAAACTATAAAAAAGACTAGAATTATAATTGTACTCTGTTTTAAAGTTTCTGTAGTCTGCCCAATACATGAATGTATCACATAGCAATTAAACATTAATATCATAGTTATTGGAATTATTGATTTGTGATAATCTGCATAGGGAATGAAACTATATTTCTTATTATATTTTGAGTTAATCAGATATAACCAAAAGATATGCTATACAAATCAGCAGAAAGATATACTAAAGCATTACTGAAAATATATGATATATAGATTAGCCCAATTTTAAATCCACCTAACGTGTACTTTTGTTTACATACCAGCGTGTATAATAATATCCACATCTCATAAGTAGTCAAAAAATCAAAATTAGTTTATACATCTGACTTAAATAATTTGAAGTAGATAGAAATAAAAAGTAGTTTGACATGAATTGGAGAGTAGTATTAGCAATATGTCTTGTTACATTTAGTGACTTCTTATTCTTATATAGCTGTTAAACAAAAACAAGACAGCTGAAAATAACAAAACTCTAAACATACCACAGAATTTAGAAGACGTTGGTATCATCATTTCTTTAGAAATCAAATGTCTGTACTCTTAATAAAATCAATTGCATCAATATATTTACTACTAATATTTTCATGTCATTAACATAAAGTAATGAATACAAAAAATTTAATAGTCACTAAATACTGTACTTTCATAATTCTATAATATAGGATGTCTGGCAGGATAAAGTCTTATACTGATTTTTGTTACAAATTAAGGACAGAATCTAGTCAAGAATGTCATAACCACTAAACCAGTGTTAGAATTATTTACTTATTAATTTATTTGGTATCTATGTATTATCACAACCACACCATAAACATCTCATGCTTATACACGTAGCACTGACAAAGCAAAATGAACAGGTTGTATAAAAATATATCTACAGCAAACAAAGTACCTGCACGTATGGCTGGTGCATGGCTATACCATTTGAAAAATCGGCAAAAAAAAAGAAAGAGCCAGCACCCAAAATCCAAGTGTAGCCTTTCAGCAAAAATATTTTATTCTATGAAGACTAAAAAATTATAAGACCCGTGAAGTCACACCGGTTTCGGCAAAAGCCTTCCTCAGTAACCACACATCAAAAAAGATATATATTTTTAGTCTTCATGCAATAAAATATTTTTGCTGGAAGGCTACACTTGGATTTTGGGTGCTGGCTCTTTCTTTTTTTTGTTGGTTTTTAAAAATCTATCTACCCTAACTAAGAATATTAAACAATATGAGACTGGATGGAATTCTTATGTGAGAAACAAATATAGTAGAAATTACATTTATATATAAACACATAATATAAATTGTTACAGTTATCCACTTTCCACAAGGGCATGCTTCTGTTTTAAAAACAGTATTTTATGATCATCTCAGGACATGCCCAAACTAAACAACCTCCTAACACTAAAAGTCTTATGAAAGCCCCAAACACATGAACCAATTTTAAATATTCCTCCACGTAAATGAAGTAAAAAATATGTCCATCTAAGTTAATCTGGACAGTTTACAAATATGAATGTGGAACTCTCATCTAATCTCCCCACTAGTGCACTTCATTATTTAGAAACCTAATTGAGGATCTCAATGACAAGGGACACTACTGCAACGATGCGGCTTTAGGGTCAAAATGAAAGGGTTATATGGCACATAGTGGAACTTCACATGAAAGTGTTAGCTGACTATTAGAAAAGCATTTAAAACATCAAATAAAGGGTCATGGGTGTGAGAGATCCTCACACATAACTAAACACAGTAAGATTCAGTGTGGTCACAACAATACACAAGCACCAAGTATTTTCTATTTTGACTACTGAGCAGATAGACGTGTCTAATGCTTCAATCATGCCTCAAGACAAAGTAATAAAACAGAACCCAAAACCAGTATAGTGAATAGAGTTTAAATATAGGCAAGCAAATATAGTCTTCTATATACTAAATATAAATTATTAAAGTATCTAGTATGAGTGTTAGCTCATCTCATAAATGGCTCTGAGCCACTTATTCAATGAATCCCCATGTGAAGTCTGTGAGACAGATCTGAAATTATAGTATCAATGAAAATTAATTAATACATTTCTCTAAGTTAATCATTCAGAGTGTCACTCTACTAAGCAGAGTTAGAAGGGCAATTTACATAGCAATGTACACAAATCCAAATAGATACAAGTTGTATTACACTTACTGGGACATACTAAAATTATTATTAAGAACATTGTATCTATATGCTGAAATCTAATAGACAAGAAGTCACTAAAAAGCATAATTTCTGTAATGACTTCAAAACAAACACTAATATACTACAAGTGAACTCTACCTGTTATATTTCATATCTTCTGTCCTATTTATGTACAAATACAAACTGGTATTGTCCGTGTCAGGATCTGCCACTGTATAACTTCTGAATTACTCCACAGTATATAAATGTCTTCACAGTAAAAATGTGCTTATACATGTCCAAAAAATACTTTATGAATCAGTTACTTTCTTTTTTAGAAGATCGTCGAGTCATCAGTAATGTCATACAGCTCTTGCAGCTGTTCAGAGATGCGTGTGGTCAAATTGCTGAGATGAAGATGAAAAACAGCTTCAATCTTTTCAGTGAGAAATTGTAAGCTTTCCAGGCTTCAAATTGAGACTTACAATGGCTCGACAGCTACTGGAGACACTCTAGCAACAATCAGAGCCAGCACCAAGAACCACAGAAGAGAAAAAAAAAATCTTCGGATCCTTGAATCTTCAGGTCCGCTACAAACCTAAAGCCGCCAATGAACAAAGCCAATAAAACACATGCAACACCATCCAAAAACACATGAAATTAAGTTATTTAGCCCAAACATTTAGTGGAAACCACATGGGCACACAAAAAAGAAATGGAAAAGTAAGCAAATCCCTTGCTTTACAAACAAAGATACATAGTCGACTACATTAAATAGCAACTCAAAAGAATTCAAAGACATCTCATGGTATCCCCATTAAAAAAAATCTCTAAAAACTTATTCAACATATATTATTTATAACTATACAGGGATATATGAAAAAAAAGACTGTGGTAAAAGGAAGCTTAAACTATTTTAATAAACACTCTAGTAATATTTAAAGAAATAAAACAACAACCGGAATGCTAAACATCTAATTTTTCTTCTTCTTTTGGCTTTTCCCAGTTAGGGGTCGCCACAGCGGATCATCTGTCCGCTCATAATTGGCAGAGGAGTTTTACAGTGTCAAGTTGCCAGCCTTCCTCAGAAGGCAATGCTAAACATGTAGTTATGACAAAAAATGACTTCTCAACATCTATAAACAATAGAATTATAAACCTGAGCAGCCTATATATTCAAAAGCTTAAGCAATTTTGAGGCAATAATCTAAGGCTTAAAAATTATTGTTATATATTATGTTTCCTTTCCCTCCCCCTTCCCCACTCTTTCTCTTACTTTAACCTTGACAAGATAGAATGTTATTATAGTATATTTATATAATTTTTATGCTAAAATCATATCCTAAAATTATCTAAGATATAAAGAACTAACATTAGTAAATGGAAAATAATATATATAAAGTGCTAATAGCTATTAAATGAATCTAAGTAATTAGTTAATAGGTAAACACAAATTAGAAACACTATATAATAAAGAATAGAACAATACTCACCTGTTGAACCATTTTCAATTTCCATGACTTCTGGGTCATAAGAAAAAAGTTATGTAAAAAGAAAAGAAAAAGTCCATATTGTAAAAAAAAATATTTTTTAAGTTTCTTATGTTCAACTGTTTTCCATGTACCATTTTCAGCAACCCTTTTAAGACCTGAACTAGCCCAGTCCATTTCATCTATTTTTTCCAATATTTTATTAGATTTAATGTCATTGATGGCTGCATCAAGTTCTTCAAATACCTTCGGACCATCTTGAAG
The DNA here is from genome assembly GCF_019279795.1 of Protopterus annectens. Classification (NCBI taxonomy): domain Eukaryota; kingdom Metazoa; phylum Chordata; order Ceratodontiformes; family Protopteridae; genus Protopterus; species Protopterus annectens. Next base: position 1,866,174,270 of record NC_056741.1, on the reverse strand, counting down.
GAAGATTTTCAGCCTTGCAGGGAAAAGCAAGTGAAACTTTATCTGTGCTTTTTATAAGTTCTTTGAGCAATGGTAAGAACTGTTTCCTTTTTGATATAAAAAAAGAATAGTCATTATCAAAATGAATGAAGTCCTTGTATTTAATAGGTGACCTGGACCAAGCTGTCTTCAAAACTATTTCTTTATCATGAGTGGATAAAAATTTAAATATAACTGACTTAGTAGAAATGCTTTTTGTATTTTTAGAGGAAGACAAGGACCTGTGGGCTCTTTCTATACCAAAAGAAAGCACTTGAGGGAGCTGTAAATTTTCAGGTAGCCATGAAGATAAAAACTTCTCCAAGTTATTTTCTTCCAGGTTGTTTGGTAGGACAAAGATCCTGATGTTATATCTTCGAGCTCTATTTTCTAGATCACCTATTTTTGTTAAAAGCAAGATATTCTGTTTTAGAAGAAATTCCAGGTTATGTTAATTTTGTTGTATTCTACTATCCATGTCATTTAAGGAAGTTTCAATACCAGTAATTTGTTTCTTCTGTTGTTTAAGGTCCAGATGAATTGTCTCAATTTGTTACAAAGTAGTTTCCTTAAAATTATCTATTTTCATGTCCATTTTGTCAAATTCTGTTGATAGTTCCTGTACAGTAGTTAAAAGAGTTTGAAACTCTTTTTTTAATGCTGAGTCCTGATGAGAAGTTTTAGTAAAGCTCATGTTGTAGTCAGATGCCAGAAACTTGTCTCTTGTATTTTGACAGGAAAAGTTGAAAATAATTAAAAAATATTTTAATACTAACTAACTAGACTATGAAGAGAAACTAGATATATAAAAAATGATGTTTAGTTAGTTATAATTAAAAATTCCTGTCATAAAAGATATGATAAGGCAGAGATGAGAGAAAGTGCTGCTACTCAAGGCTCATGCTAAGCCATGTCCCCCCATTTTCCATCTTTGATGGATTTTGTACTGCTGGAACCACAATGCTATGTTACCAGGCTGTTATACTGACAGATCAGGGCATAGTTGGTCAGCCTTAATTTTATTATTCTAGTGATCAACCCTCACAGAATTCTCAGTGTTTCTAAAATCCATTATAAGTATATATGCAGAATACGTAAGTGAGTTTACACTCCAGTTAAACTGTTGTGTAATAAATTCTCCTAGTGAGGTACATTCAGGATTTGGTAAATGCTGTTCCTATAGAGAACCCAAGATTTCCTGCACATATATATACATAGAGATAGATATATTTATATATATATATATATATATATATATATATATATATATATATATATAGTACAGTTTTGTACCTACCATAAATGTAGATGTCCGAACAGGATAGCATCTGCAGTCCTAACAAATGGGTTGTCCTGTCGTCAGGCAGCCCTTCGGTCGGCCGGATTCCAAAGTCTGGGTCTGGCCTCGGCTGGTGTCGCACTTCACCCGACGTCATCTCTGCTGGTCTTCGGGTATAAAGGCATCAGCCGACGCCATTTTCCTCAGTGTTTCTTGCCCCAGATGCCAGTTGCCCTCTTGGAAAACTAAATTTTGGGTAAATGCCAATGTTTCCAAAAAAAAGGTAGGCAAACACAAAAAATAATCATGTATGTACATATATACAAACAAATACACCATAAGAGATCCCCCCCCCGCTAGCTATTAGGAGGGTAAATACCCTAGGAATACCACAGAGGGAAGGAGGGTATGACTCCAGATGCTATCCTGTTCGGACATCTACATTTATGGTAGGTACAAAACTGTACTATGTCCTTCAAGGATGCATCTGCAGTCCTAACAAATGGGTAGAATACCATAGCCAAACTAGGGGAGGAGGAAGTAGAATTATGGTGTAGTTAGGATCCCTTGCAATACAGCAGTGGCAAACCCTGCTCGGGATCTAGAGTATAGAGGTAAGTTATAATGCTTGGCAAATGTATGCACGGAGGTCCAAGTAGCCGCCTCAATAATGTCCTTGGTAGCCACGTAAGAAAGCTGTGGTAGTGGCTGTAGCCCTTGTAGAGTGAGGTCTTATGTTCTGTGGAATTGGCTTTCCATGGTAGGAGTAACAGAATCTTATGCAATTTCCTATCCACTTGGAGATTGTCTGTTTGGAAATTGCTTTTCCTTCCCTTCCTGTTGCATAGGCTACTAGAAGCTGGTCAGTTTTCTATTGCCCTTGGTTCTGTCCAGGTAGTAGCAACTGTCTATGTACATCCAAGGTATGCAGCAGTCTTTCCCCTGTTCTGTGGATTGGGAAAGAAGGTAGGTAGGTGGATTGCCTGGTTTAGAGACACTCTGGATACCACCTTAGGCATAAATGTAGGATTAGTTCTCATGGATACTCTATCTTGATGGAAGATTAGGAAGGGTTGTACTGCCATTAAGGCCTGTAGTTCAAACCCTTCTTGCTGAAGTAATTGCCAGTAGGAAAGCAGTTTTCCAGGATAGGTGTTGAAGATCTGCTGTTGCTGCTGGTTCGAATGGAGGAGTGTCAATTTTTCTAGCACAAAGTTCAAGTCCCATGCTGGTAATGGTGGTTTCCTAGGAGGTTTTACATTCTTGATTCCTCTGAGGAACTGTCTGAGTAGAGGATGTGAGAAGACAGGGGGATCGAAGCTGTATTCTGCAGAAATAGCTGATGCATGTATCTTGATGGAGGAATAGGACGGGCCTGTATGGAGAAGCTCTGCCAAATACTCCAGGATGTTGGCAATATCTATCTTGGACACATCTTTTCCTCTTTCAGTGCTCCAATTGACAAACCTTTTCCATTTCCCTGCATAGTTCCTTCTTGTAGAAGGTCTGCGGGCCTCCAGGATAATGTCTTTAACCCCTTGGGATAAATCTGGGTTAGTTGCTGTTATGTAATGTTCCAGTCAGTCAGTTGCAGAGTTTTTAGATTTGGATGCATGATGTTGTAGTCATTCTGAGTTAACATCAAAGGCATCAGGGGTAGTGTCCACGTTCTCCCCCGAGACATGCTCCTCAGCAATGGATACCAGTGTTGTCTTGGCCAATTTGGAGCTATCAGAATTATCCTTGGACGCTCCTCTTTGATTTTCAATAGTACCTTGTGCATCAAAGGAAGAGGTGGAAATGCATATGCTGTCAGGCCTTTCCAACTGAAGGATAGAGAGTCCACCTTCCATGCAAGTGGGTGGTATGTCCTTGTGCAGAATTTCTTGAGCTGGTGATTGAGTGGGGATGCAAAAAGGTCTATTTGTGGCATTCCCCATTTCTGTGTGATGGCCTTGAAGATGTCCGGGTGTAGCATCCATTCGTGAGCATCCGAGGTTGTTCTGCTTAACATGTCTGCTAGAATGTTTTCTTTTCCCGGTACAAATATTGCCTGTAACTGAATGTTGTAGCTCAGAGCCATATTCCATAGGTCCAGAGTCATTCGGCATAGGGGGTATGAATGAGTGCCTCCCTGTTTGTTGATGTACCACATGACTGTGGTGTTGTCTGTCCTTATCATCAAATGGCCTTCTTTGAGGAATGGTCTGAAATTCTGGATTGCTAGTTTTACTGCCAGCATTTCTTTTTGATTTATGTGCAGGTGCAGTTGATCTGGGGTCCATAATCCTTGTATGCATTTGTCCAGCATGTGGGCCCCCCAACCTAGGTCTGAGGCGTCCGTTGTGATGGTTTGGCTTGCTTGAAAGTTGTGGAAGGGCAAGCCTGGGTTTGACTGGCATGCTTGAGCCCACCATAGGAACTCTTGTTTCAGGCATGGGATTAGTGGTATTTCGGTTTCTAAGCTGTGCCTGTGTTGAGACCATAAATTCTTTAGGTACCACTGTAGTTTTCTCATATGCAGTCTGGCATGGGGACCAGGATTATGCATGATGCCATGAAGCCCAAGGCCTGCAGTACTTTCCTTGCTGTTAGTTTGTTCTGCTTTGTTAATGCCAAGAAGTAAAGAGGAGTTGTTCTTGTTTTTCTGCAGTTAGGAATGCCATCTGTTTTACTGTGTCCAATTCTGCACCCAAGAATGTTCTTGTTTGGGATGGTATTAGTCTTGACTTTTTAAATTGACTGTGTATCCCAGGGCTTGTAGTAAGCAAATGACTCTTTGTAAGTCTTTTGTCAGCTTGCTTTTGTTGTCCGCTTGTATCAGGCAGTCGTCCAGGTATGGATAAATTTGGATTCCCTGTAGCCTGCAATGAGCGATTACTGATGCCAGGCATTTTGTGAATACAGTAGATAAGCCAAAGGGCAATGCTGAGAATTGATAATGCTCTGATCCTGCAAGAAATCGGAGGTATATTCTGCAATTTGGTCGTATGGGGACGTGCAGGTATGCCTCCTTGAGATCTAGAGTTACCAGCCAACACTCCTTGCCCAGCATGGGAAGAAGTTGCTGTAAGGTCAGCATTTTGAATTTTGGAACAATGATGAATGTGTTTAAGGCAGACAGGTCGAGAATAGGTCTCCAACTTTTCTCTTTTCTTGGTACTAGGAAGAGTCTGGAGTAGAATCCTTTGCCCTGTTCTGTTGGTGGTACTCTTTCCACAGCTCTCATCTTTGTTAATTGAGCTATCTGTTTTAGAGCTTCTGTTTTCTGATTTGGAGGTAGGTTTGGCATTCCTCTTTTTACTGGTAAGGTGTGGAAATGAAACCTGTAGCCTTGGTCTATAGTATGCAAAATCCACTTGTCTTTTGTGATATAGTGCCAATTTTTTGAAAATAAGGCTAACTTTCCGCCTAAGGGTGCTGCTATTTGTTCCCTGGTAGGCGGTGTCAGAGCCAAGTCACTGTGATTGTCCTGTTGCAGTGGCAGTGGTTGTGTCTGTGCCTCGCTGGTTATTGCCTTGCCACTGGCGTCCTCTGTAGGCACCTCCTCTGGATTGGTTTCTGCCTCTGGAGCGTCTATTCCTGCCTCTCTGAGATTTAGAGGAGTCTGGAAAGGACCAATTTTTGGAAGGCCAGTTCCTGCTAAACCTTGGGGGCTGAACCTGTAAGAAATCTTTAACTGTTTGTACAGATTTTGCCTTCTCTTCCATTTTCTTCATTACTTGCTGGGCAGGAGAACCAAATAGACTGGCCTTATCCATAGGAGCATCTAACAGTTTTGCTTTAACATGATCCGGCAAGACCTGTTCTTTCAACCATGCATGCCTTCTTATAACTGTGCCAGTCATGGCTGATCTAAATGAAGCCTCCAGTGCATCATAGCCACATTTTAAAGAATGGTTACTAACCTGCTGAATGTTATTCACCATTTCTAAAACATATTTCTTATCTAAGGAATCATCAGAGGACAGTTTCTTAGTTAACTGATCAAGCATAAACTCTTGGTATTGGATCATATGAAACTGACAGTTCAAAGCTCTAGCTGAGAGAGTAGCAGAGGTGTAGACTTTTTTACCCCATCTCTCTAAGGACCTGGAATCCCTTTCAGAAGGGAGAGGGTTTTTTGCTGAGGTCGAAGCTACTGCCTTAGGCCCCTGGGAGATAGTCTCAGGATCTGCAAGTGGGGCCTTGTATAGGTGGTGATGAGTGTCCGGTACCCTGTAAAACCTATCGGGTTTGGCAGGGGCTGGAGGTAAAGTATCAGGAGCAGTGCAAACATCATTAAATGCATCATCCACAACAGGAAAAACTGGAGGTATAGCTAAGGGCCTATGTTGCGGTAAGTGTAGAAAGGTCCTAAGCCTTTTTCTTGAATTTGAGAAATCTTGTCCCTGCCATTGGAATTGCTCTCTCATGGCATGTAAGGTTTCCCCAAAGGAAAATTCCTCTGGTGGAGAGGCAGATGGAATAGATTCTTCAGCATCGGAATCTTCATAAGTAGAAAAAGGAGCCTCTGGATGGTCTGTAATGTCTGAATCATCAGAAGAATCATCTGAGGACACTGGCTCTGGGGGCTCTGCTCTAGGTCTCTTTTCAGGAGGCTGAGAGGCCCTGTCTGGGTGAGATTGGGATCCCCTTATTAAAGAGATGAGATCCTCTGCCAGAGTAAGCATTTGAGAACTGGAACTGGGCCTGTGTGAGGGGCTAAACAGGCACTGATTTAGCAGTTTTGGCTGCTTTAGCCCTGGCAAAGGCCTTAATAGACATGGCTGCAGGAGGCCTAGCAGCACCACATGCTGGGGTAGAGACATCCAAAGGGATGGTGTCCGATAATTCTAAAGGAACCACATTAGTAGGCAAAACTTCAGAGGCCGATTCAACTTGGGTAGCAGGGCCTCGTAGTAGTCATGGATTCGGCTGAAGATTGACCCGTTTGCTCGCTCGAAACCGAGACACGCGCTGTTTGCTTAACCGTGGTTTCGGCCGAAACCACGGACCGTGAGTGTCGGTCTTTTTCTTTGCGTTTTTAACAATTTGAGAAGTCGGAGGATCCGACGGCATAATGTACGCAAAATCTGAGCCGAAAAACTGTTCAGCAAACTCCGACCCGTAAGCGTTGAAGGAAGCACAGGCTAAACAGGCTGCTACATCGTGGTCTGGGCCTAAACAAGGTAAGCAGTAAGAGTGGAAATCTTTATGAGGTATTTGTTTCCCACAAGTTAAACAGTTATTTACTTTTTCTGACATCGGCTGAGGCAAGAAAGAGTCCCCAACGGGGTACTTAGCTTTTTAGAAGTCTTCGAAGTAGTATTCGGTAGTAGTAATCTCTGGATCTGACCGACCGGCACTTGCGAACAGCTTCTGCTTCGGGCGCCACGTGGCAAGAAAGACTGAGGAAAATGGCGTCGGCTGATGCCTTTATACCCGAAGACCAGCAGAGATGATGTCGGGTGAAGTGCGACACCAGCCGAGGCCAGACCCAGACTTTGGAATCCGGCCGACCAAGGGCTGCCTGACGACAGGACAACCCATTTGTTAGGACTGCAGATGCATCCTTGAAGGACATATATATATATATATATATATATATATACACACATATGTATGTATGTATGTATATGTATGCATATATATATATATATATATATATATATATATATATATATATATATATATATATATATATATATATATGTATATATATATATATTTATATATAAACATACACATACACACACACACACACACACACACACACACACATGTATATATACACGCATATATATATGGGTCTATATTAGATGACCGGAAGTTTAAATTGCGAAAATGCCGGACCTCAAATCATTTTTTTTGATATCACAGTACATTGAAGATCGGAATATTTGCCCTTTCATCACTGTAGTGCGATCTCGGAGTTGGAATATATATTGTGCAGGGGGGGTGTGGGGGCACAGCCCCCCCAATAATGATTTTGAGGTCAGGCATTTTCACTCTTTAGAGCGCTCGCGAGTTTAATCTTTCAGTCTTCTAATATAGACCCTGTATGTATACCTATATATCTATATATATATATATATATATATCTTTATATATATATATATATATATATATATATATATACATATCTTTATATATATATATATATATATATATATATATATATATATATATATATATACAGATATATAGATATATATACATATACACATGCACATACACACACACACACACACACACACACACACACACACACACACACACATATATATATATATATATATATATATATATATATATATATATATGGTTTCCCTTTAAGATACCAAATTATCACTATCACAAAATCCAGAATATCGAGATGAAAATAACAAAATAGCACTTTTAGAACATCGAATTACCACACTCTTGAAATCCAGAATATCGAGATGAAAATAACAATACAGTACTACATTGAAACCTGAAAACATTGATACCCATAACACCAAAACAAACACATCAAACCTACATGTCACATACTTCACCACAAAAACAAATATGAAAAACAACTACTTTAAACTTCTCCAAGTATAAGCAGGGGGAGCAAGATCCCCTGCTCCCCCCATGTGGGGAGCTGTGCCCTGCACACCCTTGCTACTCAAATATATCAACTCTGAGATCTCACTACACAGACTAGAACAGTAAACATACTGTTCTATACTACAAGGCTGCCTGTTTACATTCGAACAAATTCTCCTCAACCTTCTCCAAGAACCACTACTCCACTA